>NC_135816.1:46631769-46736307 GCF_964213995.1 Mustelus asterias
CTAGCTTTTCGTACTAGTGGAAACATCCTCTCCACGTCCACTCTATCCAGGCCTTGAAGTATCCTTTCAATATGATCCCCCTCATCCTAAACTGCAATGCGTACAGACCCAGAGTCCTCATACAACAAGCCCTTCATTCCAGGGATCATTCTTGTGAACCTCCTCTGGACCCTTTCCAAGGCCAGCACATCCTTCCTTAGATACAGAGTCCAAAGCTGTTCACAATACTCCAAATGGGGTCTGACCGGAGCCTTATACAGCCTCAGAAGTACATCCCTGCTCTTGTATTCTAATCCTCTCAATATGAATGCTAACATTGGATTTGCCTTTCAAACTGCTGACTGAACCTGCATGTTAACCTTAAGAGAATCTTGAACAAGGACTCCCAAGTCCCTTCGTGCTTCTGATTTCCTAAGCATTTCCCCATTTAGAAAATAGTCTATGCCTCCATTCCTCCTTCCAAAGTGCATAACCTTACACTTTTCCACATTGTATTCCATCTGGCACTTCTTTGTCCACTCTCCTAACCTGTCCAAGTCCTTCTGTGGCCTCCCTGCTTCCTCAATGCTACTTGTCCCTCTGCATATCTTTGGAGACTTAGGGCCTGATTTTACCAAAGCTTCGCGCCCGTTTCGTGGTAAAGTTGGGCGTCGGGCCGATACCACGATCTGCACCTGATTCCGAGTAGATCGCGGCTTTACCGACACCTGATTCGGGCGGGGGTCCGGCCCACGCTCGAATCGGGCGGCCCGACGATTTAAATGCATTTGCATGCATTTGAATCGACTTAATGAACCGCGCGCCCAACTCTACCGCCAAATCCCACTTTACCATCTTCTGGCCCGATCCAGATCCGCGCCTTTAACGACCTGGTAAAGAAAAGTCTGATGTCGTCGCTGCAGCTTCCGAAGAGCGGGATCAGAGCCTGCAACGGCGCTCTGACCCAGCTGCTCCTCTGGTTGGGGGGGGGGGAGGGGGTGGGACCCAGATCATCCTCTGGTCGGGGGAGGTGTCCGCTGCCACTCTGTGGGCGATCCCTCCTCCCCACCATAGGAACAAATCCCTCCTGCCAGAGTGGACGTGCGGCCATGCCATCCCACAAAACCTTCAGGATGAAGCGATTCCTCGCTTGGAAGATGAAGCAGAACCGGCCGATTCCACAGTGGATCCGCATGAAAACCGGCAACAAGATCAGTACAAGTCCAAGAGGAGACACTGGAGAAGGAACAAGCTGGGCCTGTAAAGGGATACACCATCACTGGTACACTACCAGCCACAGCCATCTCTCCCGCTCTCTTGCCCCTGCAGGGAAGAGTAATCTGTGGTTGGTAGTGTACCCACCCCCCCCCACCCCACCCCCCCCCACCCCCACCCCCACCTCCCCCCAAGCCCCACCCCCCCACCCCCACCCCCCCCCACCCCCCACCCCCCACCCCCACCCCCCACCCCCACCCGGGCACGCTCTGTCAGATTTTTTTCAAACTGCGCATGCGCAGTTCAGAGCTCCGATCGGTCTGGCAGCGCTAAGCCTCACCCACAGCGCAGATCGGACCGGAGTCGGCAAAACGCGTATGGGCACGCTGCAAAGAGGATTCCAGACGCCCAGATTCGGCACTTAGACTCAAAGTGGTAAAATCAGGCCCTTAGGCAACAGTGCCTTCAGTTCCTTCTTCCAAATCATTAACGTATATTGTGAAAAGTTGTGATATTTTCTTGCATCTCATCCATACACATATTTAGACGGCAACTTGATAACTATGTCAAATATGCACCCTCCAAAGACTTCATACATCAAAACATACCACAAACTAACAGTCAAAATGGACTGCAGTCTTGGTGACATTTTGGAAAATGGATCACTGCAGTTACATTTGGTCAGCGCTTCACCCTATTCAATGTTCTTGTTGATTAATATGTCAGTCACCTCTATGATAAATAATGAAGCAGTGCATCAACTTATATTGTAATGCATGCTCGGAATGAGCCACAGGCATTTTGTACAGTACAAGTATTTGTATAGTACTTTTAAACAAATAAATCGCCCCAAGGCACTCCACAGAAGCTTTATCAAAACAAGTGCAGTAAATACTCAGCAGCTCAGCTAAGATCTGGGAAGAGAAACATTGCTATTGTTTCAGGTCATTGACCTTTCAAAGTGATATTAATACACATGACCAAAATCTTGATCAAAGAGGTCGGTTTTAAGGAGCATTTTAAGGCAGGAAAGAGAGACAGCAGAGATGGAGCAATTTAGTGAGGGAATTAAATTATTGAAGGCCATTTCAACCAAAAACATGACTTCCAATATTGGAGTGATTAAAATCAGAGACACTCAAGAGACCAGAATTGGAGGAGTGCAGAAATCTTGAAGTGTTTTATGGCTGCAAGAAATGGCAGAGGTAGAAGGGGCAAGAACTTGGAGGGATTTGAAGTGGTGCTTTTTAAAATCAAAAAGTTGATTACCGAAGCTTTAGTGCAGGTCAGCTAGCGATGGGGTGAATAGATCTCGGTGCCAGCGGAGTTTTGGATGACCTCAAGTTTACCCAGGGTAGAATGTGGGAGGCTAGCGAGGAATGAATGGGAAGAGTCAAGTTAAGAGGTAACAAGGACATGGGTGACAATTTCAGTGCTAAGTGAAGTGAGAAATATCAGGCATAAATGATATGAACCCAATTCGGCGATGCTAAACAGATTCAGCAAGCAGCTGAAGGAGAGGTGCATTCTCTGGTATAACAGCTGAAGGCAATTGTGAATTTGTCAATTACTGGTAGTGATAGTCCAATGTTACAATTTGCCATAATTGGTAAGACTCTGCAACAAACACTCTGCTGAAGCAAACAGGTCTCTGTCAGATAAATGAACTAAAATCTATAACTGTGCTCTAGTGCTTTCTGATCTCCCTGAATTGATTTCCTCCAACATGAAATACTCCATCTGAGGCGCTTTAAAAAGACAATCTATTTAAGGATGGAAAGAATTGTCTCAGATAAATTAATAAAAGTTCTACTCAGCTGGAAAAGGGTGCAATAAAAAAAGTGTACTAAGGAGTAGACATTGCAATAAGAAAAACATCCAATGCCAGTGGCAATTTTACTCTTTCCTCCCTGGAGTTTTCTACTGGTCCCATCCCAAATGCATTAACCAGAAGAATGTTTCAGATTTTCAGCTGGCCACATTTTGCACTCTCCCCATTACATTTAACACATGAGGTCAAAGCTGCATACACAGTTCTGAATGATTATTCAAATAAACAAACAGCTGAAAATCAATTCACTCTGCAGCTGGTTATCATTGCACGAATGATGTAGCACACACGTTCCAAAATCTGGTACATTAAAATGATATGGCAAACCTACAAACCTGTCAAATTCTAGTTAAGAATAATATCTGAAAAAGATTATTAAGGGGATGAAGGCTATTAATGGTATGTCTTTGCATCCAGGGATAAACATTGTATCAACCTTCATCAAAATTTCAAACTGAATCTTATACATTTGTCAATCTTAGCCAAAGTTGAACCAAAGAAGGATAGGCAGTCAAAAAGGATGTGTAACTAATATAGAGTCAAAAAATAGATTCAACAAAAAGGGTTTGATTTGATTTATTATTGTCACATATATTAATATAAAATGAAAAATATTGTTTCTTGCACGCTATTGTTTCTTGCAAAGCATTCCATTCATAGAGAAGGAAAGGAGAGGGTGCAGAATGTAGTGTTATAGTCATGGCTTGGATGTAGAGAAAGATCAACTTAATGTAAGGTAGGTCCATTCAAAAGTCCGATGGCAGCAGGGAAGGAGCTGTTCTTGAGCCAGTTGGTACATGACCTCAGACTTTTGTATCATTTTCTCGACAGAAGAAGGTGGAAGAGAGCATGTCCAAGGTGCGTGGTTATGCTGGCTGCTTTTCCAAGGCAGCGGAAAGTGTAGATAATGTCAATGGCTGGGAGGCTGGTGTGCGTGATGGCTAGGCTTCGTTCACGACCCTTTATAATTTCTTGTGGTCTTGGACAGAGCAGGAGGAGGGGGTATAGCATCTAAATCCCCACTTGTTTGGTGGCTAAATAGACATGCAATTGTATGAGGTGGATGGGAGACAGACTGCAAAGCAACCTCCCAAAAGAATGAGAGAGCATTATTCCTGGTACAAGCATGAAATATTTCAGAAGGAATCCCTACACTGGTTGTAAACCCTGACCTAACGTTCTAATTGCGCTCCTGAAAATCGCAACTTTAAGTGAAACAACTTTAAGTGAATTGTAGTTTCCCATAGGAAACAATGTTGAAGCCAGAGTTCGGTTACTTCAAACATTTCTCACACATTAAAAACACTGTACAAGTTGAAATACTGTACTATATGTGTGCAACACTGCAAGTTATTTCCGCTCGTGTTCGGAAGTAGGAATGAAATGAAAAGTAAAGAATTGTGAAGATAGGCATGTAGCTGCACTGAAGGTTTGTGAGATGCAGCTTAGACTAAAAGGGGTGAAACTAATACTTTGTTCAGCAAAGTGGTGTCTAGATCAGAGGTGTATCCAGTTTAAAAAGAGTTTGTTTTTTTCCTTTCAGAGACTGTCAAGCTGTTGTGCCAAACGCAGGAGAAAGTTGTCAGTGTCAGACCCCAGAATATCTACTCTAAATTAGAAGAAAAGTTTCCCAAAAACATGCTATATGTTTTGTGTGGTTAGTATTTGCTGGATTTGTCTCATGGTGTTAAAACCTATGGGATGTTGTTTTGGGGAAGGTGTATTCTCAGAGTTTAGGAAAGTAGATAGAGTAAATTGTGGGGGGGGGGGGGGGGTGTAATTCAGTATACTGTCTGGATAACAATTATTGTAATTAATTTTGTTCTTTGTCTGCTGCCTTTCTGGTTATGTGATTTAAAGTTTAATAAACATTTTGATATTTGACTAAGTTACATCCAGACTGATCGGGTCATCATCTCTTTTCTCACATTTTTTTCCAAATTGCAAAAATAAATTGTTAAGACCCAGCATTCCAAGTTTCCCTTCTGGGACTTGGGATGCCCTCACATTGAACATCAGTGAGGTTCATAACACTAGAAATGCATGAATTAAAATATATCACCAACTGTAAAAGAGAAAAGAAAATCCTAGTCCTAACCCTAACCCCGTTCTGTACTCAGTTCAGTACATATTACTTTTACATTGACCATAATCTGTCAAGAGGTTGAGGTTGGATTGTTCAGTTATCTGCGCTGACAAACTTTTGCCACTCTATGGAGCCTAGGACTTTGTGCTGGTTCAGGAGCAAAGGCAGGAGCAGCGTCAGAAGTCAAGAGCCACTGAAGAGCAGATCCCGAGGACTCAGGTAAGAACAGAGGCTGGGAAGCAAGCAAGACTGAGAGTCGACAAAGCTAAGAGTTAGTGAAGTAAAGTTAAAGTTTATTTAAGGTTTATTTATTAGTCACAAGGCTTACATTAACACTGCAATGAAGGTACTGTGAAAATCCCCTAGTCGCCACACTCCAGCACTAGTAAGGGCAGGGGAGGGTGGGGGGAGGAGGGAGTCTGCAAGTGAGAGGAAGGAGTTGGCAATGTCAGGCATCAACAAGTCGTGAAGGAAGAGGGAAGGCAGGAGGAAGAGGAACTCAGGGCGAAAGTGAAAGCACTATAGGAAGAGTTAGGGTTAGGGTTAGGGTCAGGCCACATAAAAGGAAGTGTTTTCCATTTGTTAAATGTTAAAGTGAAAACAACAACATTAAATGGATATATGGACAGTACTTAAGTTTTATTATTCATTCATGGAATGTGGCATCGAAGGCATTCATTGGCCACCCCTAATTTCCCTTTAGAAGGGAAGCTGGCGAGCTGCTTTCTGGAACTGCTGCAATCTCTGTGGTGTAGGTACACCCAAAGTGCTGTAAGGAAGGGAGTTCCAGGATTTTGACCCACTGACAGTGAAGGAACAGCGATATCTTTCCAAGTCAGGATGTTGAGTAGCTTGGAGGAGAACATCAGGTGATGGTGTTTACATGCAGCTTCTGCCCTTGTCCGACTAGATAATAGAAGTCATGGATTTAGAAGGTGCTATATACAGAGCCTTGAGTTCCTGCAGTGCATCTTGTAGATGGTACACACTGCCACTACAGTGCATCGATGGTGGAGAGATTGAATGTTTGTGGATGAGGCGCCACTCAAGGAGGCTGCTTTGTCCTGGATGGTGTCAAGCTTCTTATGTTATTGGAGCTGCTCTCATCCAAGCAAGTGGAGAGCATTCCATCACACTCCTAACTTGTGCCTTGTGGAAGTGACAGGCTCTGGGGTTAGTTACTTGCCACAGGATTCCTAGCTTCTAACCTGCTCTTATAACCCCCAGTATTTATATGGCTAGTCCAGTTACATTTCTGGTAAATGGTAACCATCAGGACGTTACTAGTGGTGGATTCAGTGATGGTAATGCCATTGAATGTCATGGGACTGTGGTGGACCTCAGTTGTGCTTTTGTCCTACTTGGACCACCGTTGGGTGTTTGTTATGCCTGGGTACATCCCCTGCCGGCTCGGCACCTCCCCTCGTCACCTAATATAAAGGTGGCTGTCTCCTCCCCCTTGTTCAGGCCGGGTCGGTTACCTGTTGGGATGTGCTCCTGATTCTGTTATGAATAAAAGCCTACAGTTGTATTGGCACACAAGTAGTCTTTTGCCTAATTGATAGCGCAACAATTTTATTCATAACATTTGACCGACATGGAGCAGATTTTAAAACCCGAAAAGTTAACATTAGACCCTCAAGAGGTCGGAGCCTCTGATAAATTTAACCATTGGCTGGACTGCTTTGAAGCATTCATCGACGCCGCTGCGGCCGTCGACTCCGACGGCGATAAGCTCCACGTGCTCCGCGCCCGGGTAAGCGATGCAGTCGACGGTATCTTCCGAGACGCTACTACATACGCGAACGCTATAAAACTCTTAAAAGGGCAGTTTTGAAAGAGCCCTAACGTGGTCTACGCCAGGCATCTCCTGGCTACCCGCAAGCAGCAGCCAGGAGAATCGTGCGCCCAATTTCTGCGCGCCCTGCGGGTCCTAGCTCGAGCTTGCGACTGTAAGGCTGTTTCAGCAGCTCAGAACATGGAGGACCTGATCCGCAACGCCTATGTTGCGGGTGTTGAGTCTACTTACATTCGGCAGCGCCTGCTTGAACAGGATGGCCTGGATCTCCGGAAAGCGGCCACGATGGCTGAATCGCTAGAAGCGGCCTCTCGCAATCTCGGGGCCTACCCCGCATCCCATTCCATCGACGGTTCCACCACAACGGCTGTTCCTGTGGGGCCCAAATGCTACTTTTGTGGCCTATCCAAGCACCCTCGGTGTCGCTGCCCGGCAAAGGATGCGATCTGCTCCGGATGCGGTAAGCTAGGCCACTTCGTTAAAGCCTGCCGGGCGAAGCCGATCCCGAAGTCTCGTGGCGCCACGTGTGTTCCGCGCGCGCCGCCATCTTTAATGCAGTTGGCGTCTGCGCGCGAATCGCCATTTTTAATGCGGTCACCGGAAGTGCAGGAGTCGCCATCTTTGATGCCGTCATCAAGATGCGCTGAGCAGGAACCTTTATCCGTGACGTCATCAGACGCGGACGAAGATGGATTCTTCCTGGATTCGACGGTGGCATTGATTTGCCTGGACCAGTCGCAGCCTCACCAACTCTCCAAGTCAATAATGGAGATCAAGGTAAATGATTTTGCAGAAAACTGCCTGTTCGACTGCGGGAGCACAGAAAGTTTTATACATCCTCGCACAGTGCGTCAATATGCCCTTCCCGTGCAGCCCTGGAGCCAGATTATCTCCATGGCTTCGAATTCCCACTCAGTGGAGGTCCTCGGGTGCTGCTTGGTGACGCTGACGGTACAGGGCACAGTCTACGAGCGTTTTCGGCTCCTCGTGCTGCCGCGACTCTGTGCAGCTGTACTGCTGGGGTTAGATTTCCTCACCCATCATAGGAGCGTCACCCTGCAGTATGATGGCCCTTATCCCCCGCTCTCCGTCTGCCAGGCACCGTCACTGCAGCGCCCCCCGCGCACCACCTGCAGTCTCTCGACCCTCAAGATTACCCCCCCGCGCGCCCCCCCCCCCCCCCCCCCGCACCTTTATTCAATAATCTCACCCTGGATTGCAGGCCGATAGCCACCAAAAGTAGGTGCTATAGTGCGGAAGACCTTCATTCGGTCCGAAGTACAACGTTTGCTCAAGGAAGGGATTATCCAGGCCAGCACCAGCCCCTGGAGGGCGCAGGTGGTCGTAGTTAAATCGGGGAGAAACACCGCATGGTGATTGACTATAGCCAGACCATAAACAGGTATACCCAACTAAATGCGTACCCTCTTCCCCGCATCGCGGACATAGTCAACCGGATCGCGCACTATAGGGTTTTCTCTACGATTGATTTAAAATCGGCTTACCACCAACTCCCTATCCGCTTGTGGGATCGCCCATATACTGCCTTTGAGGCGGACGGTCGCCTCTACCAATTCCTCCGAGTCCCCTTTGGTGTCACCAATGGGGTCTCAGTTTTCCAGCGGGCCATGGATCAAATGGTGGACCAGCACGGGCTACGGGCCACTTTCCCGTATCTGGATAATGTCACCATCTGCGGCCATGACCTGCAGGACCATGATGCCAACCTACAAAAATTCCTCCGTACGGCCACTCTCCTGAATCTGACATATAATGAGGCGAAGTGTGTCTTTCAGACATGCCGCCTCGCCATCCTTGGGTACGTGGTAGAAAATGGTGTCCTTGGTCCCGATCCAGCCTGTATGCATCCCCTCATGCAGCTTCCCCTCCCTACTACCCTCAAAGCACTGAGGAGATGCCTGGGCTTCTTCTCCTACTATGCCCAGTGGGTTCCCCGTTACGTGGATAAAGCCCGTCCGCTCCTAAAATCGACCTCTTTTCCCCTGGTGGAGGAGGCCCGTCGGGCCTTCAACAACATCAAAGCGGACATCGCGAAGGCCGCGATGCATGCTGTGGATGAATCCATCCCATTCCAAGTGGAAAGTGATGCGTCTGACTTTGCCCTAGCCGCCACCCTTAACCAAAGGGGCCGTCCGGTGGCCTTTTTTTCCCGGACCCTACAAGGCCCTGAGATTCGACACTCCTCGGTTGAGAAGGAGGCCCAGGCCATCGTGGAAGCCGTCCGGCACTGGCGCCATTATCTGGCGGGCCAACGGTTCACTTTAATTACGGATCAGCGGTCCGTTGCCTTCCTGTTTAACACCAGGCAGAGGGGCAAGATTAAGAATGACAAGATCTTGCAGTGGAGGATTGAGCTCTCCACCTACAGATATGACATCATGTACCGGCCTGGGAAGCTCAATGAACCCCCAGACGCCCTGTCCCGTGGAACATGTGCCAGCGCCCAATTGGACCAGCTACAGTCCCTCCATAACGATCTCTGTCACCCGGGGGTCACCAGATTTTTCCACTTTGTCAAAGCCCATAACCTGCCCTACTCCCTCAAGGAAGTCCGGATGATTACCAGGCGGCACAGTAGCACAGTGGTTAGCACTGCTGCTTCACAGCTCCAGGGTCCCGGGTTCGATTCCCGGCTCGGGTCACTGTCTGTGTGGAGTTTGCACATTCTCCTCGTGTCTGCGTGGGTTTCCTCCGGGTGCTCCGGTTTCCTCCCACAGTCCAAAGATGTGCGGGTTAGGTTGATTGGCCAGGTTAAAAATTGCCCCTTAGAGTCCTGGGATGCGCAGGTTAGAGAGATTAGTGGGTAAAATATGTGGGGGTAGGGCCTGGGTGGGATTGTGGTCGGTGCAGACTCGATGGGCCGAATGGCCTCCTTCTGCACTGTAGGGTTTCTATGTTCTATGTTCAATGCAGGGTCTGCGCAGAGTGCAAACCGCAGTTCTACCGGCCAAGTGGGGCGCACCTTATAAAGGCCACTCGGGCGTTTGAGCGCTTTAGCATTGATTTTAAAGGCAATAACTGCAATAAGAATTAACATAAAGCAGTAAAAGAGGTAGTTTTGAAGTGGGTTGTTTAAGTTCAAAGGGGACCAGACAGGGTGGAATCTTCTAAGAATTTGGCAGAGTACATGTTCTGGTGAGAAAACTGGCATAGAACTCTTCAGCTCCACTGGCCAGTTTTCTCTCCAGATCTTGTCATTTTAACTGCCAAAAAAAAGTCTGGCGAGGCAGGGACGCTTAGAACCAAGAACCGGCAACCCGATCACTGAAAAGAAAATTTGTCTCTCTCCCCCCTCCCCATCATGGAGGCATCTGTGTCTTCCACCAACCCGATCATCCCCAGCACCCCGATCCCCATCTCCCCCCATCATCCCTTTGCCCCCTGCCACCCCCCTGATCATAACCAGCATTGCCCTTTCCCCCCCCCGCCTCTACTCTCCCCTCCAATCATCCAGGCATCCCTTTCCCCTTTCTGCCCTCACGGTCATATCCGGCATTTTGTCCCTTCTCCCTCCCCACGATCATCACCAGCATTCCCAATATCCCCAGTGCCTGCTATCCCCCATCACAAATCAATGAGTCCCCACACTTGAGGTTCCCCCTAGCACCCACCCCTGGGACTGCCCTGACACAGGTTACCACTGTGCCACCGTGTTGGAAAACATTGGGGCCCGTGTGAGGGGGTAGCTGCTTAGATCTCCCAGAAGACAATGTGGTTGCAGGTCAGATATTTCAGAAGACAGTGTGGACACGGCCAGACCTGGAGAACAAGTTGCTGTCCACCTCAAAGGACACCCCAAGAGCAAAAGGCCATTGTGTGATAACATTAATAGAATTCTATAGATTTTAAAATGTGGCTATCAGAAAAAGGAAAGTTAACTCTGAGTGTAGTTTAAGCTAAGATGTTTTGGAACTGTTTTAAAGTACTGTTAACTGTGTGAAGCTGTTCTTGTATTTAAGGGTATTTTTTTTTCTTTTTGTTATTTTAATAAACGTTAACCTTAATATAAAATCATCATAACTAGTCAGAAATATCCTTTCCTGATTTTGGAAAACCACCTCATAATATTGATGAAGCAGCTGAAGATAATTGGCCTAGGACACTTCCCTGAGGAACATTAGCAACATTAAAGTGAAACGGCATTAAATGAATCATTAGGGGTGGCACAGTGGTTAGCACTGCTGCCTCAAAGCTCCAGGGGTCCAGGTTCGATTCCAGCCTTGGGTAAATGTCTGTTTGGAGTTTGCACATTCTCTGTGTGTGTAAGGGGAGAAATCCTAAAGGGTTAGTAAAGATTTTTAAACCATTAGACATTAAGTCACTGACAGAACCACCAGCATTGAGTTAAATGACTTTAAAACGGACTTATAAGCTAACAAGAAGGCAGTTTACAACATATGAAATGCAGTAAGAGATTTAAACAAATGATTATGATTTTAAAACATATATGCCGATATTTTGAAAGTATTTTTAAAAATCATTGTTCATTTTAGCCAAAGGCAGATTGCCGCAAAGCATGATGGTAAAGGGCATTGGGACAAAGCCATATTCTAAGGGAATATGCAAGGTATTATCAGCAGAGTTTCTAATGTTAAGATCATTCGGAACACTTGATCAAATTTCATGAATAGGGTTTATTCACTGTCCAGATAAAATGGATGCATGCCCAGATATGGAGTCATGTATTCATCTGGTTTGGCAGTGACCTGTGAAGGAAGTTATGGGAACATTCACTTTGAACTTTGGGCTAGAGTCTGAGGTTACTAGACAACATGGGAAGTGGGGTTAGCCAAGACAGGAGTTAGCTTCCGGATTCTACAGAATAATAAAATTCCGCAATGCCAGAGGACATCATCTAAAGTATATGACAGGTATTATCGTTGATTTATGTATATTGAAGATGATTGATTTAAAGCTGATGAAAGGCAAGAATAATTGATAAGAAAACCTATAATTGATCTGTTCTGAATTGTATATGTCAGAATTATTGGAGAGGTCCAGCTGCTCCGTCTCAGGAGTTGCCCCAACCCTTTGATGATTTCTTCTAGCAGCCGCTGGTCAAAATAAAGGTTACATCTTCAAACTGAAACACTGGCTTCGTGAGTCTTGTATTGTCTGAAATTTCTGATGGTACCCGGCCATCTCGGAAACCCCACTAACAGTGCGAGTTTTCTTCGGTTACTCCGGTTTCCTCCCACAGTCCAAAGATGTGCGGGTTAGGTGGATTAGTTGTGCGAAATTACCCCTCAATGTCCCAATGTGTGAGGTTAGATGGGATTAACCATGGCAAATGTGGTGTTATGGAGATAGGGTGGGGAGAGGGTAAAATGCTCTGTCAGAGAGTCAGTGCAGACTCAATGGGCTGAATGGCCTCTTCTGCACTGTAGAGATTCTATGATTCTATGAACATAAAGCAAGGACTTAGGGGTAAGCGGAATTGTCACCAGTCACTGTAGAACTCAATTTCAAATATAGATAAGTAATAAGAAAAATAAATAAAAAGACAAAACTAAAGGAGTAAAATTACACTGGAACAAAAATAAATCAACAAATATGTAAAGAAGTGTGGCGTGTGTTCAGTGTTCAAGCTCAATGCTGATCCTCGGCACCTGCCCCCAAGACGCCAGTGTATGGAAGTGGAAAATTATCCTTTGAATGCTTTTGTTGTTTAACTATAACTGGGGCAAGTTTTTCACTACCTAATGTGAAACCATAAAAACCACACACTTACAGTTTTGAAAGCAGTGAAGGTTCTTTGCCGCATTATTGTAATTTACCTAATTGTTAAAATAAGACAATACTGAATATTAATGCTCAACCTAGATACACAAAGACTTAAGTACATTATAATCCTTCCTCCAAATATATACAGTAATTGTTTCCATTCTTTTATCCAGAGAACGGACTTTCAAAAGGTGTACAAAAAGACAAAGCACAAATTCAGAACTTATCTTCATTAAATATTCATTATAGAAGTGCATTATTCAAAGACAATTGCAGGAGACCTGAAATTCTATCTCCTATTTGAAATATTACACACAAATAAGAATATTCTGATGAAACACGTCATTTCAAGCACCACCTGCAGCTGGAACAAGTCTTAATCTTACCGTAACTAAAATTTATAATCCATAACAGAAGCAAGGAGACTACAGGCATATTTTCTGAAACCTTTATCCCTGGAATCAGACCAACAATAAAATTCTCACTGAATACCATGAGTCACTAGTAAGGCTATTGAAAATTAGATTTTTATGCACTTTTTCTCAATTCCATAAGACCTTTGTTGATCCTCAATCATTACTTTGAGAAAAACTCCACAGCTGCACATACACATGGAAGATGCGCTAAATATACATGTTATACAAATGGCCTTGTGGAAGCACAGATGTTTTGCAAATGAAGTTCAGTGTTACTGTTCAAATTAGACTGCTAAAATAATCAATCATGTCAACCTCATGCTCGAAATTAGAGTAACAAATTTAGCTAAGGAAAACCTTTCAGAGAGTTTAGAAAAACCGATTTGATGAATTTTGTTTTGCCAATTTTTTATGCTTATTAAGCCAAATAAATTTCCACAACCTGCACCGTGCATCATCATCAAGCATATTGAATGTGGCATTGAACATAGTTCATTTCACTCTACTCAACAATTTATCTTACATCTAAGTATGGAGATTTACTTCATGAGTGTGAATTTACACAGTCACACCACGGCCTCTCGGTGTGAGACTGACAATCGACTGCTTAATTCAAAACTAAAACAGAAAATGCTGAAAATATTCTGCAGCTCTGGCACCATTCGTGGAGTGAGAAACAGTTAGTGGAATTTTACCGGCACGTCCGCCCAAGGTTTGTACGATCCCGCCCAAGGCTAACATAGAATGCCGCTCTCCGAGCCTCACCCGCCCCCAGAATTGGGATGGGCATGTCGGTAAAATTCCGGTAAAATTCAGTATAGCCCTGAGTGGACCACTGCGCATGCGCCGATCTGTCAGCACGGAGATCAGCACATGCGCAGTGGCCCTCTTATTGCCAGCCTCCAGATCACTGGCCAGTCCTGCAACCCCCCACCTCCGGCCTTCCGACCCCCCCCCCACACCCACCGATCACTGGTCGCCCAAACCTCTGTGGGCTAGCCTCTATGTCTCCCGCCCCTTTGGCCAGCCTCGATCTCCCTGGTTTCCCTCCTCCCACCTGGATGACCAGCACCGATCGCCCTCACTCCCTCCCTCTCCCAGTGATCCCACTCACAGAGTGGTAGCGGTTCCCTCCCAACCGATCGATCGTCCCAATAGGCCCCCTCCCTCAGTAGGCTCCACCCCCTCTCTGGCCCCAACCCCTTGTCACTGCCCATCCAAGTACTAACCAGGCCTGAGTCTGCTTAGTTTCTATGATCAAACATTTTCAGACTAGCATGGCTGTAGGCATCGGCAAAGCCTACTGCAAAACAGGGAAAGAGCAAAAGGTAGCTGCTATTATGCCATTATCCAATAAATTGAAGGTGTGATAGACAATGAAGAACTATTCTTGAAAGAATTTACAGGATCTAATGGGGATTTTTGGAGCACGTTCATTATGGCCAAGAGACAATGCTGTAGGAGTTTCTTAGGGTAGTGTTATTGGCTCAACCATCTTCAGCTGCTTCATTAATGATTTTCTTCCCATCATAAGGTCAGAAATGGGTATGTTTGTTGAAGGTTACACAATGTTTAACACCATTCACGATTTCTCAGACACTGAATCAGTCTGTGTCCATATGCAGCAAGAACTCAACAACATTCAGACTTGGGCTGACAAGTGGAAGTTAGATTCGCACTGTAGAAGTGTCAGGAAATGACCATCTCTAACAAGAGAGAATCCAACCATCTCCCCTGAACATTCAATGGCATTTTCATCACTGAATCCTGCATTATCAACATCCTTGGTGTTACCTTGGGCCGCATGGTTGCACAGTGGTTAGCACTGCTGCCTCACAGCACCAGGGACCCAGGTTCAATTCCGGCCTCGGGTCACTGTCTGTGTAGAGTTTGCACTTTCTCCCCCTGTCTGCGTGCGTTTCCTCCAGGTGCTCCAGTTTCCTCCCACACTCCAAATATGTGCAGGTTAGGTTGATTGGCCATGCTAAATTGACCCTGGTTTCAAGGGGATTTGCAGGATACATATGTGGGGGGGTTATAGAGATAGGGCCTGGGTGGAATTGTGGTCGGTACAGACTCATTGGGCTGAATAGCCCCCTTCTGTACTGTAGGGATTCTGTGATTCTATAAAGTCCATCTGCCATTTCTACTTCTTTCAGTGGAGTTGCTGAGGGTGTAGAGCTGCCAGCCCTGTGAATGAGTTGGCAACATTGGGAGCCTCCCTGCTGTTTTTAATTGGACAGTAAGCTCTCTGCAGTAAATTGCAGAGAGAGCATCCCTTCCGGATGTATCACAACTTGGTATGGCTCCTGATCAGACCAAGACCACAAGAAACTACAAAGGTTTGTGAACGTAGCCCAGTCCATCACACAAACCAACCTCCCATCCATTGACTTAATCTACACTTCCTGCTGCCTCGGCAAAGCAAACAGCATAATCAAGGACGCCATGCCCACCGGACATACTCTCTTCCACCTTCTTCCGCAGGAAAAAGATACAAATGTCTGAGAACACATGCCAATCAACTCAAGAGCAGCTTCTTCCCTGCTGCCATCAGACTTTTGAATGGATCTATCATATATTAAGCTGATCTTTCTTTTCACCCTATCTGTAACAGTAACACTACATTCTCCACCCTATCCCTTCCTTCTCCCCTATATACTCTATGAACAGTATGTTTTGTCTGTGTAGCATGCAAGAAACAATACTTTTCACTGTATCTCAATACATTTGACAATAATAATCCAAATTAGATTCTACCTCCAGGAAAATAGTTCCCCTGGATCAGGTTCTGGGCTTGGGACTCATATTTGGCCCAACTTTGGGGTGTAAAGCCCTTGACAGAAACCTATCCATTTTATGTCATGTGGTCTATTTGATTATTGATGTTAAAATTGACTTAAAGCTGCCATGAGTACATAATGTCATGAGCAATGGTACAAAGTAAATTTGTAAATGCTGGGAATCCCTCAAGTCAGTGATAAATGAATTTCCTAATGCCAGCAATATTTCTACCGATTTGAATTTTAGAGTAAATTAAAAAATTGAAATTTTAGTTAAATTACTTTGGGTGGACACATCTCTGCTCTAACTCAAGCAGATTCATAAACCTGCCTTTTATTATGGTTCTGCTACACCTAAAACAGAGAGGAAATATTTCTCCTTGAAGTAAAGCATTAATTTCGGTGACAGAGCTATAAAATTTCAGCACTATTTATCATAATCATATCCTCAGGATCTGTCGCCGCAATAATACTTACCAACCCCATGATGTGATTTGTGTCCTTTGTTCATTCTCTTTCAATAACATAGAATAAATGTACGATTTCAATAAGTGAGTTTTAAAAGCTCACAATTTTCATAAATGGGAGCCATTCCCTCTTATTCCTTAGAGCAAAAGAATTAATAATTACACACAGAAATATATCATATTACCGTCCTCCTCTGCAAAAAGTTATTAAAGTTTCAGTACAAGTTTGCAAACTGCTCTGCTGGTGCTTTGGTTTCGTGCATGATTACAAGCAAAGAGGGGGCAGAGAAAAAATTCAGATGCCAAGTCAGTCCAGTTTGCTTTTGTGAGATCCCAGTGGCTGGTTTAAAGATTGCAATGGTAAGGGTTTGAGAAAAGGTCATCTACACTTCATCTCTCTCTCATAACTGGGGCATCGTGTGGAGGCAGAGACATAAAGCAGTGAATGACACGGAAAAATCATTTATGCAACAAAAGGGGAATATAAAATGGACTGTGAGCATAGAGTAAAATGACGAAGCTAATCGTATACATCTGCCATTTGGTGTTGCTAAATGTATTAAAATATAATAAATGCAACAACGATAACCAAGAGACTGATTAGTAAAAAATAATCTATTTGGGTTATAGGTTAATACAAAAGGCTTCTGTTGATATTTTCTGATCAATATTCCATATCACAGACGTGATGCGGTGGCACAGTGCTTAATATTGTTGCCTCACAGCTCCTGGGACCCAGGTTCAATTCTCGCCTTAGGTAAATGTCAGTGTGCCATTTGCACATTCTCCTTGTGTCTGCGTGGGTTTCCTCCGGGTGCTCCAGTTTCCTCTCAGTCCAAAGATGTGCAGGTTAGGTGGATTGGCCATGCTAAATTGTCCCTTAGTGTCCAAAGATGTGTAGGTTAGGGGGATTACCAGGGTAGCCTAAAGCCATGCTAATCTGAAAATGCCAGATCTCAGAAGCTAAACAGACTCAGCCTTGGTTAGTACTTGGATGGGATGGGAGATTGCCCAGGACTACTTGTGCAGTAGGCTTTGCTGATGCCAACAGCCATGTTCATCTGAAAATGTCTGATCTTGGAAGCTAAGCAGGCCTGGTTAGTGCTTGGATGGGGGACTGCATATGGATATAGAAACTGGGGTGTCATCTCTGCATATCTCCAAGGCATAAAACACAACATTTGACGAGGAGATGGAGAATAGCTAAATTTATCAGCTTTCCTAGCTTTCTTATCTTCACTGAAAGATTCATTAGTGCCATGGGATCTTGGAGTTCAAGACCTACCAGCTCATTATAGGGATGAAGAGTCCAGATGTTGCAGTGACCCACAAGCAGGCAATCCTCCAAATTGTCTTGGAGCAAAAGGCTAACAAATATTCAAGCAGCTCACAGAAGACACATTTACATTTGATATGGTGGTAAATGTTCTCAAAAAATACTTCAAGCCAAAGGAAAGTGGTGATCAAACAATACGTTCCACTGAAGATATCAGGGAAATGGTGAGCCCATTTGGCAGCATGACAGAAATTGTCTTCCACATGTAAATTTGGCACTCTAACAACTAATTCGAGAATAATTGATTATGAAAGCTTTAATTTCATGAATTAGGGAACATTTCCTTGTGGAGAATTATGATTTGGCCGAAGAAAAAGCCACAACTTTGGCATTCTAAATCAGATGTGTCGCATTAGATTTGAAGAGGTTACTTAAAATAGCACCCTTAGACTCAGGATTGCACATACAGATTGCCCAACCAGCTCATTTGCAAGGATTATGGACAAAGAAACCACAGCAATTTCATTATCACGTGCCCCACGGTCAGATACCTGCAGAAATGTGCTCAAATTGTGAAAGTACTTAAGGACTCACAACACCATTTCCAACACAAGAGAAAAAGTGTAACTCCTGCTTAATGTGGGATCACTTCGCAAAGGTGAGTATGTCATCAAAAAGAGGACTTCATTGGTCTGACATAGGAGGGAGTATCTTCCTGAGAGTGAAGTGCAGCATGTGTATACCCTCACACATGATAAAAGGACCAGATCATTTTAAGGAATACTCAATTGAGATTGCAAGCATTTCAGTAACAGACCCTCTTCAAACTTACAATGACTCAATTGTTCCAGTTTCAGGACGATCACAGTTCCAGTACGCCACAAAACATCACGCTAGACAGATTCACGTTCTACACAGGCAAAGCCTTATGGAGATAAATGTTTTCAATAAGCTTGGCTTCAAACCCGATCCCAGCAGAGCATATATTAAAGTGATCAATGACACTGACTGTGCACAACAGTAAGGAAGTATCCTTCCTTATTTGCCATATTTAGGGAGATTAAGGAGGATTGTCATGCTCCTCACATCAACTCGTGAATTCTTGCAGTTTCACAAAATTTGCGGTGGTTGCCATTTGCAATCCATGCAGGGATGTCACAAGAGCTGAAAATGACTAGACACAAATGGTAACTCTGATGGAGTTGACTGCTAACCATAGATGTTGAACCAAGCCATTGTACAATGCAAAAAATTATGAACTTAGACTATGGGGACGATCTTACCAGAATTTGGCAAAGTGTTGGTTACGGCAAAAAAAATTGAGTGAATCCCACCGACGGCTCCAGCCTAATTTCTGACCTCATCTTGGACCTCATTGACATAGGTTTATAAGTGAGCCTCAAGCAGTCTTTTTCTGGAGCCCCTTGCACACCCCTCCCACCTCCACCTTTGTCTCTCACCCAGCCACTTCAACCTGTAAGGAGGCCTTCCCCCTTCCCTAATCGTTATGATCCCTCCTACTCACTGTCATGCTCCTCACACTCCAGCTCCCACTTGAGTCCCACGCCTACCATACCTCATCATCATCTTAAATGTCAACACTCCTGCCTATACTTTCCTTATCTGCGTCATGGCAGGACAAAATAAACCACAGCAAGCGTGAACAAGAACACCCAGCTAGAGTAATGCCGGAGCTCAGAACCCTCAGGCAGTATGAGGAGAGAGCCCTCGAGCTAGTCGGGAGGAGGAAGAGCGTGCCTGTGCTACTGGTGAAGTGGAGCAGCAGATGTGAGAATCCTCAAAACGTGCTGTCATTCCTTAAGTCTCAGGCGAGTAATCAATGTTCTCTCCTTTATCCTCAGTAATGCGCTAATGCCATCTCCCTTCTCTTGTAGGCGATAATAAATCAAATCAAATGTTGATCAAACAAATGGTTGGATGTCATAAGGGGTTTCCAGCATAACCATTACATGGCACAAAGATTTCATCTCCTGGCTTCAGTGATGTAGCTCTGCATTTCATGGTTCACTCTGCATTTGCTCTCATGAGACCACATATAGTTCATTGTGTTGAGCTTGCCTCGCTGATGCTCAACGTGGAACTTGTAGTGAGTATCCAACGTTCTATTTCAGTAGGTAGCTATGTGAATTGTTGAATAAACTTACTAGTGGTCTATGATTCATTATGACTTCAAACTCGCTTCCTACCAGTAAAGATGAAAGTGTAAGATACCCCTTGTGATTTAGAGTGCTTCTCTCTCTGTTTGCAAACAGCATTTCTCTACAGATGTTAGTGATGTGCTTGACATTGCAATAATTGATGACTTCTGCCTTGTTTTTTTGCAGGAGAACTTCAGCAAAGACAATGGGGCTTGCATCCATGACGAGCTGGGTGGCTTTCTCAAAATAGGTATCTGTGCAATTTGCTGACAAACATTGTTTGATCTGGTGTACAGCCTGTTTGTATGATGTCATCCCTTCCTACTTGGTCTCTGATGTCAGATCATGTAGGAGAGCAGATGGGACACACTGGGATCTACGTGCAACTTACATTTAACATCATGCAGTTTGCCAAAACTAGTGATACATACAACTAAAGAATGTTGCTGGTGCACAGAGAAAACATGTATGTGGCAGCAATCATGCGCAGACCTGGTGCTGTGGGAAAACTGATAAGTGTCTCACATTCTCCAGATTTGTCATAAAGCCTTCATTCTTGTGGCTTTGAATGAGAATGGAATTTCAAAATCCTGAAAGTTTTAGTAATTTGGTTGTTAGTTGCCTCAACCACACAATACTGATCAATTGTTTCATTGGCTTCTTGCTTCATGCATTTGAAGATGATAGACTCATATTTTATATTCTTCTTGGGTGTAAAAGACAAATTCGTGCTTTTGTCGTGTTTCAAAAATATCTTCTCATTCTTCATTGCCATAGTGGAGAACCAAAGCCTTTTTCCTTTTGTCCTCTCCGACCCCTTTCCCACCTCCAGGGGGGAATTTTACCATTTTGAGTCTAAGTGCCGGATCTGGGCGTCAAATAGATCCGCGCCTGGAATCCTCTTTCCAGCGCGCCCATAGGCGTTTTGCCGGCTCCGGCCCGATCCGCGCTGTGTGCGGGGCTTAGCGCTGGTGGACCGATCGGAGCTCTGAACTGCACATGCGCAGTTCGAAAAAAATTTGACAGAGCGCGCCCGGGCGCAAAAAAAAGCAGAAAGCGGAGAGAGCGGCTCTCTGACGTTCATCCTCTGGTCGGAGTGGGGGGGAGAGAGGGGGGTTGGGAGGGGAGGGGGTGTGACCGATCATCCCCTGGGGGGGGGGGGGGGGGCTGGTGGAGAGGGGTTGTGACGTATAATTCCCTGGGGGGGGGGGGGGGGGTGGGGAGGGGGGGCGGGGGGGGGGGGGGAGAGGAGAGGGGGTGTGACGTCTCAGACTCTGGTTGGGGGGGTTCCGCTGCCTGTCTGCAGGTTTTATTTTGCAGGTGGGTAACAGCGCGGACGCGGATCGGGCCAGAAGACAGTAAAGTGGGATTTGGCAGTAGAGTTGGGCGCACGGTTCATTAAGTCGATTTAAATACATGCAAATGCATTTAAATCGTCGGGCCGCCCGATTCAGGCGCGGGCCCGAATCGGGTGACGGTAAAGCCACGATCTGCTCGGAATCGGGTGCAGATCGTGGTATAGGCCCGATGCCCAACTTTACCGCGATTTTGCGCCCGAAAACGGGTGCAAAGTTTTGGTAAAGTCAGGACCCCAGTGTCTGTGTTCACCTGGAGGCAAAGTTGACCCTCCAGTTTCCATAGAATGGATGAATCCCCATTCGTGGCACAAGAGTCACAAAAAGCCAGTATGCAGGTACAGCAGGTGATCAAGAAGATAAATGGAATGTTGTCCTTTAAGGTAAGGGGAATGGAATATAAAAGTAGGGATATTTTGCTGTAATTGTTCATTTTCATCCAGCCAGCAGCAAGATTTCAAAAGCTCGAACTATATATATAGCGCGCATGATGTAATTTCCTCCCACCCATGCATCTCGTGGCACACACTCCATACCATTTCACAAGCAGCTCCTGCCTACCAGAAACACCGAAGCTCAGCTTCGTGGAGACTGAGTTCATCTTCTGGCTGCGCTCCCTTCCCTTGCTTCTCTCAAACAGCACAATCATGATCCTCTCACTCTCGGTGAGTTGTGGAAGGGAGGCAACTAGCTGTATTCCCCTTTGATGGAGCAACGGCTTAGACAGCAGGATCGATTAGCACAAATCCCTCAGCGAATCCAATAGTCTGCCGGACTCTGCCAGGAGTATTGAGCAATCCCATACAAGAAACCCAGATATGACCTATGGAGGTCCATCAAAGATGCCAAAAGGCAGTACCGGACCAAGCTAGAGTCCCAGGCTAGCCACACAGTCTCCCATCGACTATGGCAAGGTCCGCAAGACATAACAGGCTACAAGATGAAGGCATTCAAAATTGCCGGCACCAATTCACCCCTCCCTGATCAGCTCAACGCATTCTATGCCCGTTTTGAGCAAGAAGTCAGCGAGAGCATGCCCTCAACCCCGGATGTCTCAGACAAACCTGTATCTGAGGTCACCATTGCAGATATCAGAGTAGCTTTCTTGTAAGTCAATCCATGGAAAGCGACTGGCCCGGATGGGGTACCTGGATAAGCACTCAGATCTTGTGCGGATCAGCGGCAGAGGCTATTCGCAGATATCTTCAACATCTCTTTACAACAATCTGAGGTCCCTATCTGCTTCAAAAAGATGACCATCATCCCGGTACCTAAGAAAAACCAAGCAGCATGCCTTAATGACTATCGGCCGGTGGCTCTGACATCCATCATTATGAAGTGCTTCAAAAGGATAGTCATGGCACAAATCAATTCCGGCCTCCCAGATTGCCTGGATCCACTACAATTCGCCTATCACTGCAACAGGTCCCCAGCAGATGCCATCTCCCTGGCCTTACACTCAACCTTGGAACACCTAGATAAAAAAGACACCTATGTCAGACTCCTATTTATTGACTACAGCTCAGCCTTCAACAACATTATTCCGACAAAACACATCTCCAAACTCCGCGGCCTGGGGCTCAGCTCCTCCCTCTGCAACTGGATCCTAGACTTCCTAACCCACAGACCACAATCAGTAAGGATAGGCAACAACACCTCCTCCATGATCATCCTCAACACCGGTGGCCCACAAGACTGTGTTCTCAGCCCATTACTAAACTCCTTATACGCCTATGACTGTGTACCAAATTCCCCTCCACTCGATTTTCAAGTTTGCTGATGATACCACCGTAGTGGGTCAGATTTCAAACAATGCTGAGACGTAGTACAGGAAAGAGATAGAGAATCTGGTGAACTGGTGCGATGACAATAATCTCTCCCTCAATGTCAACAAAACAAAGGGGATAGTCATCGACTTCAGGAAGCCGATGAAGGACATGCCCCACTTCATCCCCCATGTTTACATCAATGGGGATGAAATGGAAATGTTTGAGAGCTTCAAGTTTCTAGGTGTCCAGATCACCAACAACCTCTCCTGATTCCTCCATGCTGACGCTATAGTTAAGAAAGCCCATCAATGCTTCTACTTTCTCAGGAGGCTAAGGAAATTTGGCATGTCCGCTACAACTCTCACCAACTTTTACAAATACACCATAGAAAGCATATCACAGCTTGGTATGGTTCCTGCTCTGTCCAAGACCGCAATAAACTACAAACGGCTGGTGAAGCCCAGTCCATCACGCAAACCAGCCACCCATCCATTGACTCTGTCTATACTTCCCGCTGCCTCGGCAAAGCAGCCAGCATAATCAAGGACACCACGCAACCCAGACATACTCTCTTCCACCTTCTTCCGTCAGGAAAAAGATACAAAAGTCTGAGGACACGTACCAACCGACTCAAGAACAGCTTCTTCCCTGCTGCCATCGGACTCTTAAATGGACCTACCTCGTATTAAGTTGATCTTTCTCTACACTCTAGCTATGACTGTAACATAGCTGCAATCTCTCATTTCCTTCACTATGAACGGTATGCTTTGTTTGTGTAGCATGCAAGAAACAATACTTTCACTGTATGTTAATACATGTGACAATAATAAATCAAATCAAATCAAATTGCAAAATCAAAGACCTTCAGGTGGGATCTCTTAAATGTTGAACTGCTTCCTTCCAGCTAATCAGAGACAAGCATGAATAACATTTGATACTTTGTCTGGAATCCTTGGTTCCCACACGATACATACACCTATGTTTTGTTTCACATGCTGGTCTCAGTTTTTTTCATCAAATTTAATTATAAAAACTGGCTACTGCAAACAAAAGAAGAGTGGAGGCAGAGCGTCATGAGAAAAATGTCAATGTCGAAAGACACAAGAGCACAACACGCATCAAGTATGAAGAATTTCAAGGACAAGTGCAGATGGATAAAATTTAAAAGAATGTGATTGCGCGGCAAGCAATTCTCACAAGGCCGAGAAAGGTAATGGACAGTGTCACGCAAGCCAGTTGTAATGATCAAACTTATCACAAAAGCACCTCATTCAGAAGGAGAGTTTGTAAAGGAGTGCATTTTTGCAACCGCAGCTTTACTGGCTCCAGAGTAAATTAAATTATTTGAGAGTGTGAGCTTGTCTCACAGGACCGTGTCAGCTGCAATTAATGTTGTGGCTCAAGACACTGAAAAGTTTCTGAAAGATCCTGCGGCTGATTTCGAGTTTTACTCTCTGGCTATTAATGAAACAACAGACGTAACAAGAAAGTGCATCTGGTGACTTTACTGCGTGGTATCACAGCAGATTTTGAGTTTCAAGACGACCTGCTTGCTTCAGTAACAATGCATGACACCACCAAAGGTGAAGATAAGCTTGAGATGGTTACTTCAGCAGTGCACGTGTTTCAGTTATCATTAGAAAAATTATGTAATCTCACTATTGATGGTGCTGCGGCTACGGTTGGATCTCAAAAAAGATATAAAGTTTATTTATTAGTGACACAAGTAGGCTTACATTAACTCTGCAATGAAGTTACTGTGAAAATCCCCTAGTCGCCACACTCCGGCCCCTTTTCGGGTACACTGAGGGAAAATTTAACATGGCCAATGCACCTAACCAGTACGTCTTTCGGACTGTGAAAGGAAACCGGAGGAAACCCATGCAGACATGGGGAGAACGTGCAGACTCTGCACAGACAGTGACCCAAGCCAGGAATCGAACCCGAGTCCCTGGCGCTGTGAGACAGCAATGCTAACCACTGTGCCACAGTGCCTATGTTGCTCGAACCAAGAAAGAAATTAATTTTATTGATCCAACATTGATCCAAGTACGTTGATTGTATGTCACTGTATAATTCGTCAGGAGAATGTATGCGTGCAGTCCGTGCGACTGAGCAATCAAATGTTACCAGTAGCATTGAGCATTAGCTTCGTTAAAAGTACAGGGGTAAACAGCCGACAGTTTAAGAAGATAATGGAAGACTTCGAATCAGAGAATGGACAATTTAGTGTATTATTGTGAAGTGCGATGGCTCTGCCAGGGGATGTATACCAATGCAGTTTTATGAACTGAGGAATGAAGTGAAACTTTTCATGGAGGAAAAGAAGAAAAACCTGTGGCCAAGCTGAGTGCCAACAAGCGGCCATGTGACTTGACTTTTATGGTCGACATTACGCTGTACCTGCCTGAGCTCAATGTCAAACTGCAAGATCTGAAACCAACTTCTTACTTCCCTCTTTCCAATGTGGAATCCTTTCAAGCCAAATTAAAGCTGTGGCAAATGCAATTGGAAAATGGCAACACAATGCATCTCCCTACCCTTCAGAAACAAAAAGCTGCCACAACAGTGGAGGACGCCAGTGAGTGTGCGAACTTACTTCAGAAATTTCATGAAAGAGAAGGAACTAAAATTAAACATTTTTGCCACACTGTTCGATATCGAAGCAGTCGATGTACCCAAAAACCTTCAACATGAAGTTATAGAACTGCAAAGTAACATTGAATATAAAACTAAATATAATAACCCTGTATCTGTTGGAATGCTACAGACTCCATATTAATGCCGATGAATTTCCAAACGTCAGGAACCACCTGCTGAAAATTGCATCACTGTTTGGAACTACGTCCTGCCGTGAGCACCTTTTCTTTTCAAAATTTTGTCACACAAAAAAAATCTGTATGTCTTAACAGATGTGAACGTGGAAAACCTGTTACAAGTAGAAACATCATCAGTGCTAGCAGATATAACCAAGGCTCATTAAGGAAAAGCAAAGTCAGATATTGCATTTAAACAACTGGTGAGTTGAATATTTCTGCATTATCTCTAAAGGAAATTAAGATGGTTTTTGTGTGTGTGTGTGGCCTGCCATTGATTTTGACCATGTGTGAATGGTTCTGAATAAGGAAAAGGTCCCCACTTCTACACTACCATGGAGACAGATGTAAAATACCTGTTCAGTTCATCCATCATGTCCTTATTTTCCATTATCAATTCTCCATTCTCACTCCTCGAGGCCCAAAACTCACTTTCCTTACTCTTTTCCTTTTTAGAGACTCTTGCTATCTCTTTTAATATTTCTAGCTCACTTTCTCTCGTACTCGACTTTCATCCTCCTTATTAATCTTTTGGTTATTCTTTGCTGTTCTTTATTTTTTGTCCAATCTTCTGACTTGCCATTCAAATTTGTGGATTTATACATTTTCTTTCAATTTGATACTATCCTTTTCTTCCTTCATTAGCAAATGATGGTGGATCCTTCCTGTTTTTTCTCACTGGAATGTATGTTTTCTGAAATGTCTCCTTAAATATCTGCCACTGCATCACTACTGACCTATCCCTTTGTTGTGCTATGTGGTTGCATGCATTGTAACGTAAAGGTACTCAGTAGAACAAAGGTTGACATGGGACTGGAAAGTGGCACAAACCACAGTATGATGCACAGAGTCACATGGTAATAGTTTCTGAGAATAGTCTGTAACAGAGCTCTGCAAGCAGCCTACCTGCATGGAGACAATAGCTCCATGTAATACTTGGATCTGTAAATAGTTAAATTAACAATAAATGGTTCATATTTAAACATTGAAATCTCAAGCCCTCATCATCGAGACATCACATTGTGCCATATTATAACATGGCAGTAGTGGGATGCTTGTAAGGGATAAATTTAACATGGTTGGCACTGGTGGGACCTTCTAAAAGATACCACAGCAACAAAAGTACCATAAATCTGTGATATAAAAAAAAGCATTTTAAACAATGAACTGAAAACAGCATCCCAAGATATGAAAGACTACAAGCATCTGAAGCCGAATAGAAACATTGCAAGACTCCCGTGTGAGACAGAGCAAGAACTGTGCAGTCCACAAGACAGATGAGTAAAACCACAGAGAAATTGCAAGATGCCCGAGGAAGAATGCACAAGATCAGACTGTAGCTGCACTTACATCTTAGAATAAATAGGTGACAGTCCCAAGGGGCTCAGTAGAATGCAACAGCTGAAAGAGAGCTGCAAGTAAAACACACAGGTTTAAAAAAACCTGCAAAAAATGGTTGACAGAGTTAAAGACAGAATCTGCAGAGAGCAGAACAGAACAAAAAGAGAAAAGTCCCTGCAGAGTATAAACAAATAAAGAATTATTTGCTCTGAAGATTAAAAAGAAACAGCAATCAGAACAATCAGAAGGCTGTAGCTTTAACTTTTTAATAAAATCCAGTACAGTGCAAAAGCTGGAACATGCTGTACATTGATACAGGTGTTGCAAAATGTACCTGCAAAATTTATTTTTCATAGGTCTGCCCGGGAAGAAGACCTAAAAAAACAGAGAGAAACCAACTGTATCCTCACAACTATGGCCTGCTTAAAAAAAAGTTACTAAAAAAGTGGCAACTACAAAACAAAAATGGTTATGGGCAGAAAATAAGAGACCCCAGAAGGAGGGCAACTCTCAATAAAAGTCCACAGCCTACAAATACCCCAGATAGAGGGCAACTCACAATAAAGATCCATAGGCAACCCAAGACCCAGTGAGAGCACAACATTGCCAAAGGCAACAAGAGACCCCAGAAAGAGGGCAACTCACAATAACATCCATAGATAACCCAAGACCCCAGAGAGAACAACTCTGCCAAAGGCAACCCGAGACCCCAGAAAGAGGGCAACACTGCTGAGGACCATAAAATAGCTTAACGAGGAGGCAACAAAAGAACCAAGAGAAAGAACAAGATAAGACCCCAGAAGGTCGGCAAAGAGAGAATTAACTGTTGAAAGAACAGTGGATTTAAAACTGAGTGCAAGGGAATATATGACCATTCAGCAACATGAAGAAATGAAGCCTGTCTTAAAAAACAGAATGGAAGAACAACAGAAGGCACTCAATTTGATTTTACTGA
Source organism: Mustelus asterias (assembly GCF_964213995.1). Taxonomy (NCBI): domain Eukaryota; kingdom Metazoa; phylum Chordata; class Chondrichthyes; order Carcharhiniformes; family Triakidae; genus Mustelus; species Mustelus asterias. Next base: position 46,659,761 of record NC_135816.1, read on the forward strand.
ATGACAGTAGAGCTCAAGGTGAAGCAAGTGAGCTTTTCAATGAAAAGGGAAACCTGGTGAAAGCCTTCACATGCTACAAAAATTACTTTATTCAAAGTAATAATAATTTCAATGTCATTTTAAACAAAGTGATGAACAAGAGAAGACTCAACAATGTTCCATATTCCAGGAGGAAGACAAAAGTTACAAAAAAACAGACTGAAGAGTTACGGAAGCAGTTGAATGAAAAAGAGTAAGTAGTGAAAGGAAAAGCCAGAGAACGTTGTAAGCTGCGAGCTGATAATGAAGCCATGAGCATAATAATTGCACAACTGAAACAAGTCAAGACTTCATCGGAGACCGACCTGTCCAACAGTGAATCCAAAATGAAGGACAAGGAATGTTCTGATATGGCAGGTGGTAATTCCTGGGCTGACCAAATCACAAAGGGATACTTGGTCAAGCTATCACAACAATTTGCAATTCATTTTTTTATTACGAGAAAGTAGGTGTACTGAAGTCAAAAGTAAAGATCCCACTAACACTTCTGGAGATTTTAAACATTACATTAAAACATTTATCAACAAAAGAAAAGAAAACTTAAACACATAAGATTGCATTTACACAGTAATCTTGCAAACAGTTCCCAATAAATTTCTATTTATTTATACTCCCAAATAAACACCCTTTTCCAGGCAACAGTCCCTATTGATTCTTACGGCAGAATTCTACCGCCCCTCCCACCATAGGAATCAGAGTGGGCAAGGGGCAGACAATGGGAAGGTCTGTTGACCTTGAGCGAGATTTTACGGTTTCAGGATGAGTGAGACCATAAAATCCCACCCTTAATCTATACAAATTTTAGTAATATTACCATAAGGCACCCTCCAGTATAATTAAGAACCCACACACCCCAGACAATCTCTCTTCCACCTTCTTCCTTCGGGAAAAAGATACAAAAGTCTGAGGTCACATACCAACCGACTCAAGAACAGCTTCTTCCCTGCTGCTGTCAGACTTTTGAATGGACTTACCTTGCATTAAGTTGATCTTTCTCTACACCCAAGATGTACCTTCACTATGAGGCCATTAATTAATCCTATCTCATTATAGATCGATTATAACCTGCTTTCTGGTTGGTGCTAGACATGCTGCTCTAAGAAACTGTCCCGAAAAACTCTGTGAGCTTATCATCCAGGCTATCTTTTCCAATCTGATTCATTCAATCTATCTGTAGACTAAAGCCACTCATGAATATCACCTTACCTTTCTCACATGCCCCATTATTTCTTCTTGTATTCCATGCCCTATAGTGTGCTGACTGTTAGGAGGCGTGTAAACCATTCCATAAGGTGACTTATTATTTCTCATCTCTACCTTATCTGATTCTAGGTGCAGGATTCTCCAACCTCGTCAGATGGTCCATGGGAATCTCAATGTCCTGCTGAATGAGACTTCAGGCAAAAATCCAGATTCCCCATGGGTGTCAAGGCAATCAGAATTTACCCAACCTGCACTGGCAACTCAGACAATTAGTGGGTTCAATGGCCCATTCACCAACCCCCGTCATTCACCTGTCCCCCTAACGGGAATGGCACCAGGCAGGTTTTGGTGCTGCTAACCACAAGCGGGGACATGTCATGCTGAACCCGAGGGTCCAGGGGAGCACCACCAGCCCCTGAGAAAAGGGGATCATCCCCCCCCCAACACCACTCACTCAGGGTGGCACAGTGGTTAGCACTGCTGCCTCACGGTGCCAGGAACCTGGGTTCGATTCCCAGCTTGGGTCACTGACTGTGCAGAGTTTGCACGTTCTCCTCATGTCTGCGTGAGTTTCCTCTGGGTGCTCCAGTTTCCTCCCACACTCCAAAGATGCGCGGGTTGGGTTGATTGGCCATGCTAAATTGCCTCTTAGTGTCAGGGTAAATACTAGCAGGGTAAATACTTGAGGCTAAGGCCTGGGTGGGATTGTGGTTGGTGCAGACTCAATGGGCCAAATGGCCTCCCTCTACGCTGTAGGGATTCTATGGAATCAAGGGTCACCCCCCACCCCCTCCCTCCCCCACACAGACATCAGGGTGACCTGACCCAACTCCCCCTCAACCCCCTCCCCTCTCAGAGCCCCCCACTCAGGCCCCCTCCTCCAGTTGAGAGCTGTGAGAAGGGCCTAAGTGGTTTGCAAGAGAGGAAGTTAAACCACAGGCTGTCAGTCAGGCTTAGAATCTTTGTAAACATTCTGGATCAATGGAGGCACTTGAGATGCATAGAAGCATGAAGGGAAAGATCAATAAATTCAGCTGTCACTGGAGGTTTCTTTCACAGTGGGTGGGGGGAGGAGTTGTCCCTTTTTGATTAGGGATTGGTGGTGCTCCCCTTGTCAGTGTTGGGGCGGAGGGAGGCCTGTCTCTGAGCACGAAGATCGGAGGAGCCCCAATCTCTGAACAGCAGCTCTGGCTGGTAGGTTCCCAAAATGACCTCATTAGCTTCTTTCAGCTGGGTAAATCCCACCTGACAGATGCTCCCAGTGTCAACAGGAAACACTCATGTTTTCCCACCAGCACGAGCATTTCACCTAAGAAGGGGAGAATTCCATAGATCTTGATCTCCAGAACTGAAGTCATCTCTCTCTCTATTGTACCAATATCATCCTTAATTAACATAGCTACCTCTCCACCTTTTCCTATGTCCTAAATGTCATGTATCCTTGAAAATTCAGGTCCTAGTTTGTCACCCTGCAGCCATGTCTCCATAATGGCTATCGGGTTATACCTATTTATTTCTATTTATACTGTCAATTAATCTGTTATGAATGCTCTGTACATTCAGTTATCAAGCTTTTGTAAGCTCTAGTCTCATTTGCTGGTGAACTGTTAGATTTATACATTCTGCCCCTACCTGGCATGCTCTGATCATCATTTCCCTTAATGTTATTTTGACCTTTTGCTTTGTCTTCTCCATTGAATTTATCACATCTTCCCAAACTTGACCCCTTACTCCCACTATTTAGTTTCTCTCTTCCATTCCAGTTATCCAACTCACCAGAACACTCACCTCAGCATGCTCAACACTTGGCCCATGGCCTTGAATGTTATGATGTGCCAAATGCTCTTAAAGGCTTTTTAAAGGCTGTGTGGCAAACCACTTCTATCACCCTCCTATGCAGCGCATTCCAGACTGTCAACACCCTCTGGGTAAAAAGGTTTTTCCTCACACCCCCCCCCTAAACCTTCTGCCCCTCACCTTGAACCTATGTCCCCTCATGACTGACCCTTCACCTAAGGGGAAACAGCTGTTCACTATCCATGCCCCACATGGTGATTACTGCCTCTGAATCTCATTTACGCTCACTCTTCTACGTGGTGGCTACTGCCTCTGGGCCCTCTTTCCGTCTGCTCTTCTTTTGCCATAAACATTCTTTTTTGGGTTTCATTTAAATGTTAGTATCTTTGCCATTTGGGAAACTCTGGCTTTTCCCTAATATTACTGCTCTATTTTCATATTTTACTAAATGTGCTGACAGCTTCATTTCTCTATCTCCTTCACACTATTTGAGGTCCGTATCAGATTAACCCAGCAATGTAACAGCTCTTTTTATGTTGCTGAATTCTAAACAAATAGATCCAATCGCTGAACCCCGAAGCATATTTGACTCCGTAAAATTCTAATATCCTTGATCAATACTGAAGCCTCTGCATTTCTGTTCTTTATCCTATCTCTATTGAGGATGTTAAATATGTTAAAATTAGGTTCATGAGATTATGTTTTGGGGCTGTCTCCAAGGAGATTGTTACACAGGGATATTTAGTTTAAATTACTGTCCAAGTTTAAGCCAGGCCCCTGAAATAACCATTTTCTCACTCCCCAGTGTGACAACCTATATCTGCAGATCATCAATTTTATTTGCAATTCTCCTCACATTAACACTTACATTTCAACACCATGGGTTTTTTAACTATCTAATTTCTGCTCATTCCATAGTATTTTTTCAATTACAGGCTGTGGGTGTCACTGGCTAGACCAGAATTTATCGCGCATCCCGTGAGAAGGTGGTGGTGAGTTGCCTTCTTGAACCACTACAGTCTCTGAGGAGTAGATACGCCCATCGTATTGTTAGGGAGGGAGTTACAGGACTTTGACCCAGTGACTGTGAGGAACAGAGAAATATTTCCAAGTCAGGATGAGAAGTAACTTGGAGAGAAACCTCCAGGTGTTGCTATTTCCAGGTAACTTCTACTCTTGTCCTTCTAGATAATAGTGGTCATGGATTTGAAAGGTGTTGCCAAAGGAAACTTCTTGCATCTTATAGATGGTACACACTCCTGTCACTATTCGCTGGGTGGTGGAGGGATTGAATCTTTTTGGAAAAGGTATCAATCAAGCATGCTGCTTTGTCTTGGATGGTGTCGAGCTTCTTCAGTACTGTTGGAGCTGCAGTCACCTTGACAAGTGCAGAGTATTCCATCACACTGCTGAATTGTGCCTTGTGAATGGTGGTCAGGCTTTGGGGGTCAGGAGGTGAGTTGCCCGCTGTAGGATTCCTAGCCTCTGATCTGCTCCTGCAGCCATAGCATTTATATGGCTAGTCCAGTTCATTTTCTGATCAATGGTAACCCCAAGGCTGTTGATAGTGGGGTATTCAGTGATTCCAATCCCACTGAGTGTCAAAAGGCAGTGGTTAGATCCTCTCTTTTTGAAGATGGTCATCGCCTGGCATTTCTATGGCACAAATATTACCTGCCACTTGTCAGCCCAGACGTGGATATTTTTTAGGTCTTGCTGCATTTTTTGGACATGGACTGTTTCAGCATCTGAGGAGCTGCGAATGGTGCTGAACATCAACGAACATCCCCATTTTTGAGTTGATGACCTTAAGCTTGGTTTTCTTTTTACCTTGTCTCTGCTACTACATCCCTTTCCCCTGTCAAATTCATTTGAACCTCCCTGACAGCAGCAGTTAACCTCCCTGTGGGTATAATGAGCCCAATTCCCAGACTTCTGAAACATTTTAACAATAAAACAGTGTTCCCTTCTATAGTCCTTCTACAGAAATAGTTACAATTTTCTAGTGGGAAAAGTATTTGTTTCAAATATCAGCTAATAATGGGCTTGTGGTTAATCTATCATCCAACTGCTACATATATTGTAGTATATAATAACGTAGATCTGCACTTTCATGCAAACAAAAGTTATGTTTTCCTGTCAGCATTGAGCACTGAAAAATGTCTGTAAAATTGACCATTAAATCAAAGCATGGCATACAATGCTCACCTTAGACATTTCTCTCCCACTGAATTGTTACTGAAAATATAACCTTTTGGATTGTAATGGATTAATAACTCATGTAGCAATGTCTGGCTTTTGTCTTGTTTCAGGCAGGAGGCTTGATTTTTATGAAACATTTGTTTGACCTTTTTAAAGAGCGCCTCCTTTATGCAGATAATCCCAACCTACTTTCATTCTTATATTTATTGGAAGATTGGCCCATAAAGAACCACCTTGCCACAGTGATGGCCACCATACCCTTCCTGCCAGGCTTTGATACCAATTATCTAGCCCAGTACTGGATAGCAATTGCAGCGCTACTGATTTTCGACTAATGCTGAGGAAAGCATTCAACATAATGTGCAAAATGGAAAATAGGACTCATGGTTATCACATACACTTCGTACAACAAATAAGGAAATCTGTGAAGACAGATCTGATTTTTTTAAAATTAGCTATAGTTTCCAATGTTGAGTTGATTGCTAGACCATCACAACCAATAAATGCTGACTTTGCTAGCATACTTGTGGCTGTTAAAGAGACAACTGGTTTTAAATGAATTTTTGGTAAATAGCTTCCAGGACTCTTGTTCCACTTTCATGTGTTTAGTGCTGTAATTTATTCAAAGAACCAGATATTCCAAGTAAGATACCACGCATGTCTCAGGAAAATGAGGTTTCCATTGTTATAAGCATGAAAATTTACAAGTCTATTTAGTAGCACAAATGTTGCATGAACAGCAAACTAGTTGGTCTGTTCTAAACAGTGTGCTTTTTTATTCATTCATGGGACATGGGTGTCCCATCAATGTTACAAATCCAGGTGAGGGGGGGATGACTGGCTTTGGGACTTTATTCAGCCCACCCTCTGCTGGTAGCAACAAGATTTAATCCAACAAAGTTTGCTTTCCCTTGGATACCTGTTCCAGACCCAATAGCTCGGTTTAAAAAGGAGCCAATTTCTTGAGTTAAGGTAGGGTAAATTTATTAACTACTAAAGGCTGGCCAGCATTTATTGCCCATCCCTAGTTGCCCTTGAGAAGGTGCTGGTGAGCTGCCTTCTTGAATCGCTGCAGTCCATGTGCTGTGGGTTAACCCACAGTGCCGGTAGGGAGGGAATTCCAGGATTTTGACCCAGCGACTGCGAAGGAATGGCGATATATTTCCAAGTCAGGAGAGTGAGTGGCTTGGAAGGGAATTTGCAGGTGGTGGTGCTCCATGTTTCTGCTCGTCCAGATGGAAGTGGTCGTGGGTTTGGAAGATGCTGTCTAAGGATCTTTGGTGAATTGCTGCAGTGCATCTTGTAGATGGTACACACTGCTGCTACTGAGCGCCAGTGGTGGGGGGAGTGGATGTTTGTAGATGTGGTGCCAACCAAGTGGGCTGCTTTGTCCTGGATGGTGTCAAGCTTCTTGAGATTTGTTGGAGCTGCACCCATCCAGGCAAGTGGGGAGTATTCCATCATACATCTGACTTGTGCCTTGTAGATGGTGGATAGGCTTTGGGGAGTCAGGAGGTGAGGTACTAGGTGATGTTTCCTAAGTGACATAACTATTATTGTGCCCAGTTCAAAATATTGACCCCAATTAAATACTTGGGACTGCATTTATTCTCATTACAAGATCCAAGTTGATCCCCTTTATTGCCACAGCTAAAGTAATTCAAGCCATTAGCTCAATATCAATCAGCATAGCATATGGGTTCGCTCCTGAGTTTCATAAAAGCACACCCAGAACTAGTTCCAATTTCTGCTCGATATCATTAAATATATGATGCTGACTAGTAACATTCAGACTTCACATCACTATATCCCACTCCTAAAATCGTTAATGCGTCCTTTAATTTCTGTTAGATTTAGGCTCCAGAGCACAGGACACCAGGAATCTCCAGGTACCTTATACAGTCACTTATTCCTTTAACCTTACAAATAACACAGAGGATATGGTTAAGTGGCTCCCATCTAACATGTAGCTATTGTCAATAAAAGTGAATTCAAGGTGGATATATATAAATAATATAATCGTCCAGATCAACAACTTTTAGGGAACCTCAACTTGGGGTTCCCCAAGAATTGTAGATCTGGGTGAGATCCTCAATTTGTCTGGCTGGAATACCCCCAAATTGTTACAAATCCAGGTGAGGGGGGATGACTGGCTTTGGGACTTTATTCAGCCCACCCTCTGCTGGTAGCAACAAGATTTAATCCAACAAAGTTTGCTTTCCCTTGGATACCTGTTCCAGACCCAATAGCTCTGTTTAAAAAGGAGCCAATTTCTTGAGTTAAGGTAGGATAAATTTATTAACTACTAAAAAGTTAAGGAGGAATGGTGAAAGACGTGCAACTGCATTCACATTGAAGTAAGAATCGGATCTAATAGTTAATATAAATGAAAAGTTATATGGAACAGTTCTAGAGTTGCGTGGAGCAGATAATGAAGCGTTGAGGCCATTATGAATTGATTTCAGTATAATTGACCTATGCAGGTTAACAATTGAATCTTCAGTTCAGGTGTTCTGGGGTTTGGTAGAGATTTTTCAGTTCTTTCTTCCAGCTGCAATCTTTTTTTTTTGCAGCTGCTTGACTTCAACAGTCAGAGAGAAAGTTCTTAGATTTTCCCGAAAGAGATGGTAATTTTCTTTGTCATGATGTGGAGATGCCGGCGTTGGACTGAGGTAAGCACAGTAAGAAGTCTCACAACACCAGGTTAAAGTCCAACAGGTTTATTTGGTAGCAAATACCATAAGCTTTCGGAGCACAGCTCCTTCGTCAGATGGAGTGGATATCTGTTCTCCAACAGTGCACAGACACAGAAATCAAGTTACAGAATACTAATTAGAATGCAAATCTCTACAGCCAGCCAGGTCTTAAAGGTACAGACAATGTGGTTGTCTGTACCTTTAAGACCTGGCTGGCTGTAGAGATTTGCATTCTAATCAGTATTCTGTAACTTGATTTCTGTGTCTGTGCACTGTTGGAGAACAGATATCCACTCCATCTGACGAAGGAGCTGTGCTCCGAAAGCTTATGGTATTTGCTACCAAATAAACCTGTTGGACTTTAACCTGGTGTTGTGAGACTTCTTACTGTAATTTCCTTTGTGCCAGGGCAGCATTACTTCCAATATTGTATCACAGAACATCAGTGTAGGAAACTGCCAGCTGCTTTCCCAGGCAGCACATACACGCACACCCGCACACACGCACAGGCTTTGGATTCTTTTAGAGGTACCTTGTCTGGAAACATTGGGTGGGTTTTCTTTGTCCCTGAGAGAAACATCCTGTGACCATTCCAGTCAGTGGGTAACCGTACATTCTCATCCATCTTCAGCATTTGAGTCCATTTTAAAACGTAAAACTCAGGTCTTTTTGAAGTCCAATATTCCTGTGTATGATTCAATGGGTTTTTTCTCCACCATCACAACAATACCATATTCTGTGACTATGTCAAGTGCTTCTGATTACCTTCAACTACCTACTTGTCCAAGGATTTGAACAGGTCCATTTGATGCCAAAGGTGTTTTGAGCTCATGGTAAAGGGAGGGAACGAATAGGGGAGGGGAAGATTAACATTTTAAAATTGCCTATTCCATCTCTTATGAGTGCAGATTAACTCAATAGCAGAGTCAATCATGCCGAGGATATATTAGTGCATGGAAGGAATTGGAGCCAAGGTGTTGCCATCCTATTATTTTATTTTTTCTATGAAGCCAAAGCTTCCTTTGTCCCAGAACATCTTTCTGAAAATACAAATGATTGATGAATGTGGAGTAAATTCCTAGCAGGTTATCCATTAATTCTTTCTTTGAAAAAAAATGTATTATGCTGCTCCTCTAACCACATGAATGCTGAAGATTTAAGTGCCTCGCTCAAATATTGAATGTGAGCTTTATCCAATCCTATGAATCTTAAAATTTTGCTTTGACGGTAATGCCCTCTATTGCTTTTTTCAAACCTATTATTGCTGATGTTTTCAGCAATCCATCTACTAATATTACTGGAGCTCTTTTAACCTAACTTACCCCTGAGATGAACCCGACTTCTCATTCCTCAAAAGCAAAGCAGTGTAGCTGCTGAAAATCAAAAACAAAAACAGAAAGTGCTGGAAATGTTGGCAGGTCAGGCAAAGCTCTCTGTTACCCATGGAGAGAGAAGGAGCTGTTCAGGCTGATGACCTTTTAACAGAACTGGGAGAAGCTTTTGCATTTTTGGTTTTCATTTCTCATCACAGTTATTCAAATAAAACTGAGTTGCATAAAAAAGATTTGAGAGAAAAATTAAGCCATTCCATTTAGGACATATTTGCACCCTTGAGTTTACACTTTCAGAATATACACATTCAAAATATTTTATCAGCATCCTCCCAATGGCTTGGTGAGTTTATCCTGTGATTATGTCAAACAGTAAAGTTCCAGATTCTATTCCTGATCCTGAAATCACTGATGTCAGTAAAATTTAATGTTAGAATGTTGAATTGCCTTTAGATATATGCTGTAAGATCCCCCTCTGAGACCATGTTGTAAGTTGGTTATGACAGGCTAAGGAATGATTTTTACAATCCTAGACCAGACCCCCAAGATCCGGTTAGGGCATGATAAAATTTTGTTCCAAGTACACAACGTTTGAGCTTCAAGACTCACAGTAACAATGTGAGTCAAACAATTTCATGGAAGCTCTGTCTCTCTCATGAGGAATTCCAGTCTTCACCTTCAAAGATCTAACTTTGAGATTCTTTCCAAAAGTCACTCCAACTCAGAAGGCATCAACAAGGGCCCACCTTGCAGGGTTTCAATCTTGTCTCCCAAAATTCTGTTCCCCTGAATTCCCAAGAATACAGTCGAGCACCAACTCACAAGCACAAGTTCAGATCTTTGGCCATGCAGAGCAGAACATCACTGCTGCAAAAGAGAACCTTTGTCCTAACTGCTCATGGCCTGAAGTTGCCTCGCCTTGGCTACCCACTTGGCTCTTCAGTGGTTCCTATGAGCCCTCTTCAATTACCACTGCTCCCCTTGAGACTGCTTCATTTCAAGTCTGTTACCCACAGTACTTTCACTTTTTCTTTGCTCCTCTGCTTTTAACTGAACTGGGACCTCTGCATGTCCCTGAACCCTCTCACCTTTGGAACCTCTTGTTTCATCTTCCTGTTCCCTGCCTGGGACTCTTTTTCTCAATGGCGTGCCACACCCAGTCACCTAACCCGGGTTTTCACACATATTTTTCTCTCTCCTTATATGCAGGCACGTTGGGCCTGTCCTGGGCCTGAAGAAGTTACAAATTGTAGAACCAAGTTGCTGTCTGCGTGTGCGCAAAAGCTCTGAGGCCCATTGAAAGTTGAAGTTCCTGTCTTCCACTCTCAATGAGATAAGTATAATTTCACAACAGCTTGCAAAGACATAGCTTTGGCTGAACACCTGTTTTTTTGGGTGACTATAACTATATACAGATACACAAGACTACAGGTGTTATTCAGTGTAAGCCATGATCTTTCTCCTTCTTGACACTTAGTCATGTGTGTCTTGCGTCACCACGTGGGCAATCCTGTTTCTCCAATCCTACACATTAACTCCTTCAATACTGAACACCCTGATACTGCAATGTGATGTAGTTAAATCAAGTATTAAAGTGGTGCTGCAAGCTGTGTGCTTGAATTCAGATCTGTAAAAATTAGTTGAATCAGATCCCTGCTGCCATCAGACTTTTGAATAGACCTATGTTACATTAAGTTGATCTTTCTCTACACCCTAGCTATGACTGTAACACTATATTCTGCACCCTCTCCTTTCCTTCTCTACATACAGTATGCTTTGTCTGTATAGCGCGCAAGAAACAATACTTTTCACTGTATACTAATACATGTGACAATAATAAATCAAATCAAATCAGATCAGTGGCATAATTGCCCTTTGTCTTTATTATATGTGTCTTCATTTCTTGTTCTAATTATAATTTACGATAGTTGACATTTGAAACACTGTTTTTTGGCCAACGCTCATGACAATGTCCCATTTTTAACATCATAGCACCATGGTGTGGCAATTGAGTTTGGAGTGACTGACAGGCCAGCAACTTCTAAAAACATCAATAGCCGCAAAGGTAATTGAAGGATTGAACCCTGAATGCATCCTTGATAATGGTGCCAATGTTGTTGTGCTTTCAGTGGAGGTGCACTGACTGATGAAACAAATGCACTTGAAAAAAGCAATTCTATGATCATAGTGATACTTCTAAGGATGATCAAGTAGCAGCAGGTCTGAAGTTAAATAAAAGGTTGGACTGAAATGCGAGATGCCGCTATATACCAGAATAGGAAATAGCTCTGTTTGAATTATTTTGTCATTTATATGACAAATAGATAACAGAATCCTGCAGGCCATGGTTTTATACAACGTCTTTAGAAGAAAATGTCATGAAAATCTGCATGCATACAGTAAACAATTTAAATCAACATTGTTCATTCTTTTAACACAATTTCCCATTCCAATAAATACTTAATTGTGAAAATCCTCGTCTATTGATGAAAACACTATATCACCTGCAGCACTGAGTCAAAAATTAGATACAACCAACAATTGTTAACAATTTAAAATAAATGTAACCCCATTATGTGGTTTCTACTGTCGAAACAGGACATTTATGAGGGATGATTGAATATTTAATAAGGTATTTTACATTATAAAAAGTCGTAAATTCAGCATTGTTTTTCTCTGCGTTTAGTCATTCATAGCTACACATCTTTTATGCTACTTGACGGCAAAATAAATGACAGTCTTCTGACTTTCAGTAATTAAGTTACTCAATGATAATTACAGAACAACGATAGGGATTTCCCTCCAAACTAACATGCATTGTTCTGCTAAAGACTACACAGTAAAACTGAATGGTCGCTCCTAAAATAATGCAGTAACATTCAGAAAGTGACTGGCTTCCAGGAATACACTATGTACAGATTAGTGTACATTTGCCAAGAAATAACTTCCATGGATTTTTTTGTGTGTTCAAGGCTGAAGCAAAGCAAAATTGATCTTTGATCATTTCCTTTCCTCTAAAGTTAAATTTATTCGCTTCTTCTAAATATCCAATCTGTGCTGTAAAATGAGATTAGAAAGGGCTTTACACTCTCCTAGAAAGGTTCTCATGATAAAAAAATTTAAGTAAAGACAACATTTAATATATCATTGTCTCTGTGCATATAGCTATCTTAAATAATGCATTGTGTGACTGTATTTAATGGAACAGTAGTAGTTGATGGCTGCAGCCTGATGAATGGTGTTGGCAGTGTTGTGCAGAACAGCAGGAGGGTTGGAGAAGGAGCTGGTGTTATACTTGGAAATGGAAGTAGAGGGGATCTTGGAAGGAAAGTAGCAGGAAGGGAAATAGCAATAATTTGGCACTTACACAAGACATGCTGAGAGAGCGAAATGGCAGTGGTATCAAAGAATATAACTATTGCACCGAGAAAGATAACTGAGCCACAAGTTCAGAAATAGCAGTCTAGCGAAGAGGACTTATCACATTATAATGCCGTAAAATAATTTTCCTATTCCAGTTTCATTACCAGCTTTGATTGCTGGTGTTATTTTTATTCTCCCAACTCCCTTTTCGCTGCGGGTTGAACAAAATTCATCACATTAAAGCAAGCTTTCGCTTGTGATAATCTATACATCATCCAAGTTTTGGAAATATACAAGGTATAAGGAAGTCGTGCAAGGAGGGAGGTGAGGGAGCGGCCAGAGGTCATGAGAAGACAGGAAGTATGCAAGGTGCGTGCAATAGGGCAGGTTGAAACAGGAACTGCTGAATTCCACCCCAGATTTTCTCCACATCTGCCCCAGACAACGTGACCAGCAATATTCAGCTTTCTCAACTATCCCTTTCATAAGGAAAGAAAAAAAAGGAGAAAAAAATACAGGGAGTGACGAGAAAAGAAACACAAATGAACAGGAGAAAAAATGTAAGAAGAGTGTGTAAAGAGAAATCCAAACATAAACATACTATAATCGGAAGGCAGTGGCATAGTAATATTGTCACTGGACCAGTATTCCAGAGATCCAGGGTATTGCTCTGGGGACCCGGGTTTGAATCCCACCATGGCAGATAGTCAAATTTGGAATTCAATAAAAAATATCTAATGATAACCATGAAATCATCACCGATTGTCGTAAAAACCCATCTGGTTCATTAATGTCCTTCAGGGAAGGAAATCTGCCATCCTTATCTGGTCTGGCTTACATGTGATTCCAGGTCCACAGCAATGTGGTTAACTCTTAAATGCCCTTAGGATTAGGCGATAAATGCTGGCCCAGCCAGCGATGCCATATCCCAAGAAAAAATTAAAAAAACTATAGATATCAGCATTCTCATGAAGCCATACTGTATAAAAAATGACTTTAGGAATTTACTAGTTGGAAATCATTGATTGAATTTAATAATATTGGAGCCACATTTCAGTTTCTTGAAAATGCAGTTTCTAAGATGGCTGAAAACATGCATCACTGTGCACAGTAAATTCCAAAACCATTAAGTGAAGTTAACCTTTCTAGAAAACACAGAAGAGGCAATCACCTTGAAGGATTATGAATAGCATAATCTCTTAACCAATTTACAGAATGTCCCAACAGTCATCTGGTGGAGACTACATATAAGACGTAATCACCTCAGTCAATGAGCTCTGGCTGAGAAAGGAATCCAACCCCATCATAACTTAATCAAGTCAATATCAACAATTCACTTGCCATGGCTATATTTAGGTCACTGATCAGTTGGAGAGAGAGGATCACATGACAAGCCAGTTAGTTCTTTTTGTACTTCTCCAGTTCAGAGACTGAAGCAGATAGGATAATGGCCCATAACTTCCTGGCTCCGCAGTGCCTGATCTGGGGCTATCCAAAGATGCAGCACGGTGGCACAGTGATTAGCACTGCTGCCTCACAGCACCAGGGACCTGGGTTTGATTCCTGGTTTGGGTCACTGTCTGTGTGGCGTTTGCACATTCTCCCTGTGTCTGTGTGGGTTTCCTCTGGTTTCTTCCCACAGTCCAAAGGTGTGCAGGTTAGGTGGATTGGCCATGCTAAATTGCCCCTTAGCATCAGGGGGACTAGCTAGGGTAAATGCAAGGAGTTATGGGGATAGAGCCTGGGTCGGATTGTGGTTGGTGCAGATTCGATGGGCCGGATGATTCTATGATTCTATGCACTGGGGAATCCTTCTCAGAAGTTCCCAGGTAAGGGTTCACATGTCAATTGTCCAGAACTGTTAACATCCCCTGGACAACTGATCTGCCCTGGGAACTGCCCAAAAAAGTGATTAAAATCACTAACTTCAGATGATTCTGCCAGGGTTATGCTGATAGTTACTTTGAAATAAAATCACTTCTAACTTAAACATAACAACTTTAAATACTCAAACTCAGTCCCACATGGGACACCCCCTATGTTCCCAACCCCACAGGGTCTTCCCACCAACCCCCAGGAAGCAACCCCCAACATGGCATTCCCCACCCCAACCCTTCCCCACCCACACACAGTTCCTACCCCACCCTAACCTGACCCAACCGGATACCCTCCCCCATCCCAACCCAACTACCCTCCCTACCCAAATCAGCTACAGCCTTCCTGATCCAAACCCCTACCCGATTAAACCTGACCCACACGCCAGAACCAAACCCCCCCAAAACCCAACCTGACCCAGCTGTCCAAAACTTTTCTTGTTCCTCATCACCAATATAATGACTCAGGAAACCTGACTGGAAAGGAACTAAGCTTATTGCAAAATGCAAAGTAAATTCACCAACGTGGTATACACACACTAGTCCCTGGCTGGGACTACAGTCCAGCAGGCCCAGTCCTGGGCCCGCTGGATTGTAATCCTGGGCCTGCCTTATAAAAGGCAAGGGAGGTGGCGGCATAGTGATATTGTGACTGGACTAATTATCCAGAGATCCAGGGTAATGCTCTGGGGACCCAGATTCGAGTCCCACAATAGCATCTGGTGAAATTTGAATTCAATAAAAGTCTGGAATTAAAAGTCTAATGATGTCCATGAAACCATTGTCGATTGTCATAAAAACCAATCTGGTTCACTAATGTCCTTTAGGGAAGGAAAATCTACCATCCTTACCTGGTCTGGCCTACATGTGACTTCAGACCCACAGCAATGTGGTTGCCTATTAAATGCCCTCAGAGATGGACAATAAATGCTGGCCCACCAATGATGTCCACATCCCATGCACGAATAAAAAACAAAGGAAATGAGACCCAGCTGGGCAGGCCACTGCCTGTTACCAGGGGAACTCATACTCAATGAACCCCACAGGGACATCAATCAATGATTCCCCATGGACCTCGTGGAGGTTACATAAAATTTGCTATGGATTTTGTTGTGGAAATTTATGCTTCAGCAAATTCAACCAGTTTATATATTGCCTCTCCGTGTTATACAGTATTTGGCCAATTTATTTTCTGACTGGTCTTGGTACAATATTTACTTTCACACCTTCCACCCAGTTGTTCTCACTGCTGTAAAGTAAAGCAGCATCAATTTTTAAAAAAATCTAAACTAATTATTTATGATTGAAATTATAATATAATCCAAAACACACAAACAACTAGTAAAAACAATAAGAACTTGTAGTTCAGCAACCAAGTTTATTCCTATACACTTGACAACTACCACACTTTGGATAATGCACCCGATTAACCAAACACATTCAGATCAGCCTGGAGATGTATTATCTTTATAAATGCAGATTGGTGAAACAGCATCATTTCAAGAAGACTACAACGCTAATTATTACTCCTCCTGTCTCTCCTGCACAAAGTAGCAAACATGAACATATTTAGTTGACAAGACTCTTGCCCTCTAATCAGCACACTTCTAAAGCTAAATGATTTACATTGTTCGCAGTACAGAATTAGAAATTCTCATGACTATCAGCTTAGGTCAGTATTTGCACTGGTAATTCTTACTTGTTGTGAAAAGCAGACACCATTTCTTACTGAGTGCTATTTTGCATCATTGAAATTCTTATCAGTGATGAGTTTCTGTTGCTGAGAAGTGTCACCATCTGTCAAGCTGCTAAGCTGTGACTCCAGTATAGAAGAGCATTTAGTCATTTTTGACTGATCTTGACATCATTTTCATTCCAACATTTTGTGCTGCTTAAGAAATATCGGAATGCTGGACTTAATACTTCAATGCCCAAATGGGATCTTTGGATTATAAATCATAAAATACATTTCACGCACAATGAGAATTCAGCACTACAATAACACATTCTGTTTTCTGTACAGTTCTTTGCAAATGTTGTGCTCAGGAAGAAACAGGATGGCAGGATTAAGCAACAAAATGTTTTTCTAATTTAACGTCAGTTAAGGCATAATCCAGAGCAGTTCCAATGCAGAGCTCACTCTCTGAATGCATCTTTGCACAGCCTTACAGCAATTGAGCAAAAGCGATGGCACAGTGGGGACAGCACGGTGGCACAGTGGTTAGCACTGCTGCCTCACAGCGCCAGGGACCTGCTTGGGTCACTGTCTGTGTTGAGTCTGCACGTTCTCCCTGTGTCTGCGTGGATTTCCTTCCACAGTCCAAAAGATGTGCTGGTTAGGTGCATTGGCCATGCTAAATTCTCCCTCAGTGTACCCAAACAGGTGCCTGAGTGTGGCGACTAGGGGATTTTCACAGTAACTTAATTGCAGTGTTAATGTAAGCCTACTTGTGACCAATAAATAAACTTTAACTTTATTAATTCTATTGCATTGTATTTGAGTTTAGAATTTAAGTCAGATGCATGCTCTCGGTTATTGTCTACTAAGCACTGGATTACGACTTGCTAAATCAATAAATGACTGTAATAATTAGTTTAATACAACATAGTTCTAAATGACTGAAGAATGTCCAAGTCAATAACAAGTTCGATAGCAATGCTATGGTCTTGGTCAAGACCAGTAACTTTTGTTTTTAAGGAGAAAAAAATCCAAAATTCCAATTATTTATTGAAAAATGAAGCTACATTTTCCATGATTAAAAACAAAAGAATTTTTACTATACAAGAGTCAAAAAAAGCTAACATTTAATACTGTTTTGGGTAACCACTTATACTCTAAAAGCCAGAATGAATTTACAGGCAAATTGTGGTTGTTCACAAACTATAAACTAAACATTAAATGGTAGATATAACTCATATAGGTGCCACAAATTGGTTTGTCAGTCCACTCAGTGTATCTATCATCAATTTCAGTCACAAATTCCTCCAAACTCTGGTCCTCCTCATAAGGAATTTCAGCCTCTTGTAGAATTTAGCCTGAATCTCAGCCCAACAGTGCCCAAACAGCCTGAGTTCCATGGACACAGTCCTCACCAAAAATAGCACACACCTGCAGATCCTCCTAACTCTGCTTACAATGGTCTGAAAGGTACTGATCCACCAATGTTATCTCCCAGCTGCAGCAACTGTACATTTGCTTATTCTCAGATTCTGGATCTGATCTCTATCTTTGTTTCAGCCTTCCTGTACTACATCACTGGGAACAGCACCCGAGCTCCAAAGGTTCTGAGTCCTTTTATATGTTTTGACCAGGTATTGATTGCCCCATCAGTTTTGGTTTCCCATCTCAGTTTCTGTCTTAGTTTCCTTAGAAACTAGAAAGGTTGGTGCCCTTTCCCAATTAGGGTTGACCTCAAAAAGTACAAGCTTTGAAACCACGGATTCTATCAGAGTAAGCGGTGCCTCAATCAGATCAACGCAGTTCACTTACACAGATTCAGTTGCAGCCCCCAAATATTATTTATTTAATGCATTTCATTTTCATATAAGCTACACTATTGATATTTTTAATTATCTTGTTCTTTGCTTCCAGAGTCAGCAGGAAATATCTCCATGGTTCCCATGGAGATAGTTTCATTTCCATTAATGCAGAAATTAGCTCATTTCAAAGTTTGTTTTCTTAAAGCAAAGTAATAGGACTTTCTGTTTGAACTATGTTCAATTGCAGTTTTAAAATAGCTGCTACCAAATTGAAAATGGTTAAAAGCCATATCAATTAATTCAATGAGATGGCTGCTTCGTTCAAGGCCACTTGACATTCTGATGCAGCTGTTAATCGTTCCTGTTGCTTCAGTTGAGGTTGTAGTTTCTGATGATGCCAGCCTTCTGCTTGGACCCAATTATTAGCCAGCTTGCTGTGCATTAGTGAAAACATAGGGCAGAATTTTAGCAGAACCAAGCTCTTCACAGCTGGGATGTTTAACTCAGCCATGGCATTTGAATCCTGCTTCACTGAGCAGTCATAGAGTGTGGATGTGAGGATGGCCCGCACCTGTCAAATGAAGAGTTTCTGTTTAAAGGAAGACCAACAAAGTTCAGAATGGCTCCGCCAGAGATTCACTAGTGGGGCTTCAACAACCAGAAGTATGGCAGCACGATGTGAAAAGGCTACCTCATGCCTGGTTCACCTAACACTTCTTTCATGCTGCACGCTCTGAGGATCCACAGAGAAGCTTCATTTCCATGAATTGGGGGACTGGACCAGCCTCATAACCCAAACAGGCAAGACATGAAAAAGTGAGCAGCAAGAGTGCGCCCCTCACACTGTACTCAGTGCCACTGGCGGTTCAATGTTCAATGACCTCTTGAGGGCAGGAAAAGTGAGTAGAATCTCACATTCTGGTCAGAACCACACCCTGAATTCTCCAGCATTCTTCTGCACAACACTCCTCAGACCAATGCACCTTGCGGTTTCACACACACTCTACTTTGCTTTGGGTGAAGAGAGCACAGAACTCCAAGGAGAGACAGAGAACCAGAGGGTGGCTCTGCAGTGATAACCACCTTGACCACTGCAGAGGAGGCTCCTCTGAAAATTGGCAGAGTACTGGCCATTAGTGACAGAGAATGGCATTCTTGCAGAGAGCTGATGACAGAATTACATATCACCCTGCCATTTAGTGCAGAATAATCAATGTTGAATTGATGTGACCACCAACTGAAATATGAATGTCGACACAATGGCAACTTTTAATCCTTTCTCCATGTCAACTTTTTTTGTTCTTTCATGGGACATGGACATTGTTGGCTGGCCAGCATTTATTGCCCATCACTAGTTGCCTGAAGGCAGTTGAGAGTCAACCACATTGCTGTGGATCTGGAGTCACATGTCGGCCAGGCTTGGTAAGGATGGCAGATTTCCTTCCCTAAAGGACATTGGGGAGCCAGATGGGTCTCATGTCCGATATCTTCCAAATGAGCTTCAAGCGTGATGCAGATGGGGAGTGGGAGAAAGCCAAGGAACTCTCTAAGAAGGTCACACACCCTTGAGGAGCTACCATCCAAACACTTTGGGGGAACTAGGTTCTTCCATGGTGAGTCACACTTCGTAAGTGAGCAAGGGCAGCAGTGGAGAGGCCCCGTTGGGGGGCTCAAGACTTTTCTTAACTGTTCGAGCTTTTCTTAACTGTATGCAATAGTTCAGCCTCTAGGGTCATCCACAAAGAGGACCATCCTAGAACAGCACCAAAAACACGTGTGAAGCTCTGATAGTATTTGCATAGGCACTGCACACCCTCAGAGAGTGACTGGAGGATTATATCTCAAATATGAGTGCCATAATATCTCAGACACGTATGCTGATGTCCACCTCTATGGAGTATCAGGCAAAACATGCAGCCACATGCATGTTTTCCTTGTCCTGCAGCCACATGCATGTTTTCCTTGTCATTGCATGCTCAGCCTGAAGAGGGAAGAAGAAAAGGGAAGGAGGAAAGAAAGGCTTGAATTGAATTAGCACTTTTCACAGCCACAGGACATCTCAAAGTGCCTTATAGGACCATAGGAATTAGGAACAGAAGTAGGCAATTCAGCTCTTCGAGCCTTCTCTGCCATTCAATCAGATCATGGCTGATCTCTTCCTGGTCTCAATTTTGATTTGATTTGATTTATTGCCACATGTATTAACATGCAGTGAAAAGTATTGTTTCTTGTGCGTTATACAGACAAAGTATACCATTCATAGAGAAGGAAACGAGAGAATGCAGAATGTAGTGTTACAGTCATAGCTAGGGTGTAGAGAAAGATCATCTTAATGTGAGGTAAGTCCATTCAAAAGTCTGACAGCAGCAGGGAAGAAGCTGTTCTTGAGTCGGTCGGTACGTGACCTCAGACCTTTGTATCTTTTTCCCGACGGAAAAAGGTGGAAGAGAGAATGGCCGGGGTGCGTGGGGTCCTTAATTATACTGACTTTTTTGCTGAGGCAGCGGGAAGTGTAGACGGAGTCAATGGATAAGCTCCCTACTTGTTCCCCATATCCCTTACCCAATTTTTTAAAATCTGAACTGTATTTATCTCCTTCTTGAAATGATATAGAGAATGAAGTACTTATAGTCACTGTTGTAATGTAGGAAACAAGGCAATCAATTTGTGCACCGCAAACTCTCACAAACAGCAATGTGATAATAGTCACATAATGTGTTTTATGATGTTGATTGAGGGATAAATATTGGCCACAACACCAGGAATAACTCACTTCATGTTCTTCATAGTAGCACCATGGGATCTTTTCCATCTGCCCAAACCAGGAGATTGGGCCTTGTTTTAACATCTCATCTGAAAGTCAACATCTCCAACCATGCAGCTCTCCATCAGTCCTGCACCCATTTGATTTTTCTACTCAAGCCCTGAAGTGTGACTTGAATGTGGAGCTTTGTATTTTCTTTGACCGAACCTTCGAAACTTGTGACCTCCATCCCCTAAAAGGACAAGGGCAGCAGACTCAAGGGAAAACCACCAACAAGCTCCCCACCAAGCCAAAAAAATCTTTCTCACTCAGAACAATTGAGAGTTTCAGGTTCAGGAATCATAGATAACCCAAAATAAGCTGTCAAGAACTGATAAGTAATTTAAGGTGGCTTATTAAGAAACAATAATTTTTGGATGTGATGCATAAGCTAAATAGGTAGGAAAGCATTTGATCCACAACAGGTCTAATTAGTTTACAGATCCCAGAGAATAAATGGACAGATGACATACAGTGCGTCTGTAGCTTATGACAACAGCATTCTGCTCAGTAGTCAAAGTGTTAGGAAACTTTTACCCTGGTTTTCCTCCATCACCCTTAGTCTAACTCCCATTTGATGAAGGCAGCTGCCTGATGAGGACTGAGTACCTGTTAACGTAATTTCTTTCCAGGGGCTGGTGGTTCATGCAAGGGTTGGTAGTTTGCCCAGGGGCTGGTAGTTTACTCTACGTCAATCGCTTGTTTGAACCTTTCTAAGCAATGAAAACAGGACAGGTACCCAAGATGTCAGAATAGTCACCTCCCCACTATTCCATCACTTTAATTGGAATCCACATTTTAGTGTACCTCATGTCAAGAGTCATTTTCTCGCCCTTATTAGATTTGTTTAGGTGCAAATACACGTGCAAAGTTCTTCAGAATTACTGGAAGTTTCCTGTGGATTTCTACTGACGGGTGATTGTCTTACCCACAGGGTGCTGTATCCATTCAATAGATGGAAAGTTTTTTTTTGTTAGAAGACTCCTTGCCAGTCATAGTTCAACAGATACTCTTTTGTATCTGGTCCATGTGCAACTACTTATATCTCAATTTTGACAGCAGACTTTTTGAACAAGGAAGTGGTTATGGTTGATCTAGTTGCGTTCTCACCCTTGTGCAAATGTGGACTTCCAAAGGTTACTGATAGCAAATGAAATGCATAAAGCCTGATGACTTCACCCTTCCCAAATCAGAGACCAGAATGGTCATATGTCTTCTCCCCTATTTAGAACATAGAACATAGAACATTACAGCGCAGAACAGGCCCTTCGGCCCACGATGTTGCACCGACCAGTTAAAAAAAAACAAAAAACTGTGACCCTCCAACCTAAACCAATTTCTTTTCGTCCATGAACCTATCTACGGATCTCTTAAACGCCCCCAAACTAGGCGCATTTACTACTGATGCTGGCAGGGCATTCCAATCCCTCACCACCCTCTGGGTAAAGAACCTACCCCTGACATCGGTTCTATAACTACCCCCCCTCAATTTAAAGCCATGCCCCCTCGTGCTGGATTTCTCCATCAGAGGAAAAAGGCTATCACTATCCACCCTATCTAAACCTCTAATCATCTTATATGTTTCAATAAGATCCCCTCTTAGCCGCCGCCTTTCCAGCGAAAACAATCCCAAATCCCTCAGCCTCTCCTCATAGGATCTCCCCTCCATACCAGGCAACATCCTGGTAAACCTCCTCTGCACCCTCTCCATAGCCTCCACATCCTTCCTGTAATGTGGGGACCAGAACTGCACACAGTACTCCAAGTGCGGCCGCACCAGAGTTGTGTACAGTTGCAACATAACGCTACGACTCCTAAATTCAATCCCCCTACCAATAAACGCCAAGACACCATATGCCTTCTTAACAACCTTATCTACTTGATTCCCAACTTTCAGGGATCTATGCACACATACACCTAGATCCCTCTGCTCCTCCACACTATTCAAAGTCCTCCCGTTAGCCCTATACTCAACACATCTGTTATTCCTACCAAAGTGAATTACCTCACACTTCTCCGCATTAAACTCCATCCGCCACCTCTCGGCCCAACTTTGCAACCTGTCTAAGTCTTCCTGCAAACTACGACACCCTTCCTCACTGTCTACCACACCACCGACTTTGGTGTCATCAGCAAATTTGCTAATCCACCCAACTATACCCTCATCCAGATCATTAATAAATATTACAAACAGCAGTGGCCCCAAAACAGATCCCTGAGGTACATTTCATTAGGAAAATTTCACCTTTGATGCGGCATTAATACCACAGATTTATTTGTTTGCTGAATCCTTAAGCACTATGTGATTTGATCTATGAAATTAGATTTTATCTATGATCTAGATTTTATCTATGTAACCATATGTAGTTTAGTCTCTAGGTACTTTGACTTATGGATACGACTGGTCTTTGGCTAAGGGCAAGATCCCGTGGCCTTTTAATTTTAAAAGAATGAGGCCTCTAGGGAATCAAATGCACTAAATAAAAGCTGATTCTTGAGGAGGAAAGGGGAATGACAGTGTGACAGTGTGAGTGACAGTGTGTGTTACAGCACTCAGACAGGGCTTGGTGAGGAGGGGCCTTTCTTGTTCATGTTTTCGACACATTTCGAAGGACGTCCATGGTGTCAGCAAGTAACCCACATCGATGTGATGATGGACACTACATCATGCAATTAGATTTTACATCAGTTTTTGAGTAGGCAGACAATGGTGTGAGCAAAGCAACAATTCCAGACAAAGATTCGGCTCAAACAAACCAGTGTGTTCTTCATTAAAACACAAGGGACAACAATGTACTCATTTTAACAAAGAGCGAAGGAGGTCATTGTTTGGAGGTTGACTAGCTTTTTCCCCAGTGCACTCTTGCCAGGTACTTTTCATGTTGCCTGCCCTCGCATTGTAATTGAAGATGTGGCCACGGTGAGCTGCCACATAAGGCAATGTGAGCACATACTGCCCTAGTCACCTCCAATCCCTGCTGCTGTGTGAGCCTCATCTGGAGCCGGACCTGCAGCCTTCCTCTGTCGTACTTGATGGAGAAGTTCATCCACGGTGTCCTATTTAAACTGAGTAGAGGAGAGCCGTTCAGCAAACCTCAGTGACATTTCTTGAATTTAAGTTCTGCTGCCCAAATCTTTATATTTACTGAAATGCCACAGCTATGACATTGCAACACAATTTCTCACCCCCTACATAATAAGCTCGGAATCAGAAGTGATACTCTGACCAGAAGCTTAATTAAAATTAGATTGTTATTGGAAAATGTGACGAGATCGTTGCACTTCCTTCCGGTGGGGACAGACTATGCCCCAGTGGAAAGTTTTAGCTGTATCGGCGGCTTGAACATTAAGTGGACTATTCAATTCAAGAAAAAAACATGCTTCCAGTTTTCAATAAAATTCTACACAGTTTCCACAATAACGATCCACACATTTGGAATGGTTACGAATGTCCAGTTGACGCACGCTAAATATGAATGAGATGAAAAACTAAGAACTCAGTTATATACAAGTAAAAGGGAACGAATTCTAGCTTTATTACACAAACTCCATTTAACGGTGGCATACAGCTTTTTATCAGATTTTTTTCTGTCCCACTTCATTGCAGAAAAGGATCGAGAACAAAAACAATGTTCCCCAAAAACAAATAAGATAGTAGAGTCAGTAAGATTTTAAAACAACTTTGAACATCCATTTGCAAAATACTTACTATTGTTCTCCTTTCACTCAAGTTTCTCAGCATTCCTCCCCCCTGCGATCCCCCCCCCCCCCGACCCATGATATTAGCCTCATTCACGTTGCTATTTTTAACTAGAAATTACAATCAGTATCGCTCTCGAGATGGCAGGTCAGAAATGCTACCATGTCACACAAGACTAAAATCCATTGAAGGTCTACATCTGCCTAATCGCCCACAGCACACAATTGTTTTTACCTTCAAAACAGTGTGAGGGGGCAGGATGGTTCAGTGATTTAGAAAAGCGTCATTTCTTCTTTGACCCAGATATCAATACAACCCCAATTGATAAAGTGCGCAAGTCTCATCCTTCTATCGACTGTAAGGGTTGTTGTATATGTGGTCTTGATTGCCTCAGATAGATACCACTCCAACAAACAAAAACTGTACCAAATTTGGCAATCACACTCATTTGGAAAGCTGATTTTAGGCAGTGGAAAGTTTTCTTCTGTTCACTGGGAGTTTTAGGCTGAAGGCACATTGTTGGAAGCATCTGAACTTGCTAAACTGGTCTGAGTGTATTTATGCTGACAATGCAATTGGGGAAGTTCGCTCTTGCTGATTGATACCCCTCACATTCATGAACATAATTATTTTATAAACAAACTTGCAAGAATTAATACTTACTAGAGCATAACATTGCAAACATTTTGCCCAGTACCTTGATTTAAGTTACTTGGCAATAACCAGGAGACTGATTAGTAAAATAATCTATTTGTGTTACGGGTTAATACAAAAGGCTTCTGTTGATGTTTTCTGATCAATATTTCATATCACAAATGTGATATGGGCAGCACAGTGGCACAGTAGCTAGCACTGCCGCCTCACAGCGCCAGGGACCTGGGTTCAAGTCCGACCTCGGTTCACTCTCTGTGTGGAGTTTGCACATTCTCTCCGTGTCTGCGTGGGTTTCCTCCCACAGTCCAAAGATGTACAGGTTAGGTTGATTGGCTATGCAAAATTGATCCTAGTGTCAGGGGATTAGCAGGGTAAATATGTGGGATTACGGGAATAGGGCCTGCGTGGGATTGTGGTCGGTGCAGACGCAATGGGCTGAATGGCCTCCTTCTGCACTGTAGGGATTCTATGATTCCATTATAATCTGTAGGATCTCTTTAATGCTTTCCATCAACTAAATGAATTGGTTATTGTTCAACTGAGCTGATCTGTTTAAAATATTGCAAGATTAGTTCAATTAAGCTTGAAAATGAAAATGCTGTGACATCGTTTCTCGGTCTTTTAGCTAAGATCAAGTGTCAAATCAAGTCCACGATGAGGTGCAATGCAATTTAAAAAAACTTGTCCCAAATGTTTCGAAGACATTTCTTCCCTGATGATGCAGGATTTTCTTACAAATTTTCTTGTTTAAAAAAATTAATCACTGCAAATAAGATATAGGGCGGAATTTTCCCAGAAAATGACTAATTGGCATAATGGTGAGAAAACCGGACCAGCGCAGACCAGGCCACAATCATCCCACACATCATTTTTTTTGGAGATTAATGAGTTGTGTGCCGGTTCTGGGAGGGACAGAGCCTTAATAAGCCAGTGAGCTTGGCCACAAAATGATCAGGTGCCATTTTGAAAGAGTGCTTCAATCTCTCTGTGCACTGGGACATCCCCTCCCTCCCTCCCCCCCATGGACATTAGGACCCCATCCCTCATCGGCGACATGTTACCCCCAAACCTTTCCTGACATGGGTCGCTGGCAGAGGAGCATTGGGGCGCACCCAATGGGTCTCTCTTCATGCCCCACCCCTATGTAGCTCCCCATCCCAGACCCCACCACCATAGGCCCCACCCTCTTGGCAGCGCCCCCCTGGCAGTTCCCAACTGGCATTGGCAATGTGCCAGATGAGCACTGCTGCACCATATCCCCAGCCACCCACGGACTTCAATGAACTCCAAGCCCCACTAGGCATGGCTTCTAGACTCCACTAGAGAAGACCAGTAGCGATTCTCGTCAGGTTTGCGCCATTCCCAAGAAGATCCCAGGAGCTGGAAGAATTTGGCGTTGAACAGGCTAAACATATTTAAACGTTACTTTAAATATACTAATTGGCTTTGCGCCTTTTCTGGGTGAGATTCAGTTTGCGCCAGTAGCAAGGAACGGGGATGATTGCAAACCATTTGGCATCGTGTGCGAAACCATTTTTAGGCCCTACACATTTTTCCAGGATTGGCACAATCTGCACCAGATGTGGCGAGAAAAAAATCACCCACATAGTCTGCTCACACACATAAAAAACCTGGATGAATAGAATTACAAGATTATAATTCTGAAGGTGATTTGAAAAAGCTGATATAGAATGCTTATAAAATGCTTCTGCTGAATGAAAAATACAGAACCTTTAACAACACAACAGATTGCTTGCAGCAGACCATTTCTTCTGTAAGGAGTTGAGACTGATACCACTATTTTCAGTGTTATCGGACATCAGCAGCACCTCAGAGCACACTAATATTCAGACAACAAAGCAGAGAATCTCTCAAAGCAAGAGGACATCAATAATCAATGTTGGCCAAGGTTGTTCTGCTTTGATCTGTGAAACCAAGAGGCTAGGTTGAGCAGTGAGCAAATATCAAGGAGCTGCATTCCAGTAATTGGGTTGTATGGCTTGTAAAGCTATCCAGACAAATGAGGTGTACTCAAGAAAGTAAGCAGCTATCTGTTTTTTTCTCTAAATTTGGAGCGGTGGTCAAACATTTATAATAAATGATTAAGGGGTAAGTTAGTGGCGCAACATTTTTAGAACACACTTCTAAAACCTGTCACTTCTCCGTTGGGAACCAGGGTTATAGTTAGTTCAGGCATTGAGAATGGAAGTCTCCTCTATGTCTCTTTGAAATAGCTCTTATGACTCACGGGAGAGATGAGCTCTGTCAGTATTAATTCAATCTCCGGTGGACATTGTTTCACAGCGGAGAACTGCTCCACATTCACCATTAACTCAGCAAGTTCAAGATTCAGAAGGCAAGGAAACAGAGGTGTACTAAACTGATAGGTCAGTTGAAAGAGAGGTAATTAACTCTTTCTCTGCCAGAAATCCAAGAATCCTGTCAATCCAGGCAGGCGCTTAGGCAGCTCAGTATTAAAAGTGGTGACAGTGGTCAGCACTGCTGCCTCACAACGCCAGGGGCCCAGGTTTGATCCCTGGCTTGGGTCACTATCTGAGTGCAGTCTACACATTCTCCCCGTGTCTGCGTGGATTTCCTCCGAGTGCTCCAGTTTCCTCCCACAGTCTGAAAGACATGCGGGTTAGGTGGATTGACCATGCTAAATTCTTTCTCAGTGTGCCCGAACAGGCGCCGGAATGTGGCGACTAGGGGATTTTCACAGTAACTTCATTGCAGTGTTAATGTAAGCCTACTTGTGACACTAATAAATAAACTTTAAACTTTTTAAAAAAACAGCCAAGAAAAACACAGCTGCAACAGCACACACCGCACAAGAATAGGACAAGAGATCTTTCTCCCCACCCCAGCTTTAGCATTATATTTTACCCTGATGAGTAGCAAAAATAATTTATTCCTTTTCTTATCTCAGTCTCAAGGGTTTCCCTAATGAAGTACAGACTAAACAGTTTGACTTTTAGCAGATTGCAACAACAGGCACTCCTAAATATGCACAGGCATTCTGGGCCAACAATGCCAATTCAATTTCAGATGAAAATTATCTGAGACTTTTCTGAAAAGTGTAAATGAAACCACAAAACTAATGGGGAATACTATCGTGTCATTGCACGCTTCACATAGGAGGCTGCAATATGGCAAAGGATGATTAACAGCTGGTTGGATGTTCGCAAATTTCAAGTTAAACATCAGTAACTATAAATATACGCAGACGATTTTCTAATTTTTATGCAAATTGACAGCCTTCGAAGATCCACGTTTGACAGAAATAACATCTCTACTTTGGGCTTATGCCTTGACATGTACTAAATGCAATTCAAAAATATGTTTCCTGAACTTCTAATGTAATTCAGGCTATTCAAA
This sequence comes from Mustelus asterias, assembly GCF_964213995.1. NCBI lineage: Eukaryota > Metazoa > Chordata > Chondrichthyes > Carcharhiniformes > Triakidae > Mustelus > Mustelus asterias. The sequence goes on from NC_135816.1 coordinate 46,688,281, forward strand.
CATGCACACATTTGTTATTTTGAAAACCTTGACAAGCTATCCGTAGATAAATTTTATATACCGGGCATCAGATTTTCTTTCCAGGATTCTAGACTACAAAAATAAACACCTGGTTCAATCTGGTTTCACTTGGTACAAAACACAACTCTGAAATATATTGAGCTCTGAGGCCACCTATTGGACATACTGGACCATCACGCTGAACTGGACTTTCAAATTATCAATTGTACAAATGCAAAGGATATTTGTGACATGGGTAACCTCAAAATTTAAATTTTAGCACCAAGAATAGGAAAAGAGATCTTTCTCCCACCTCCCCCCCCCCCCCCCCAACTGTGGTATTATATTTTACCCTGATGAGTTGCAAAATTTTTAAATTCCTTTTCTCATCTCAGCCTCGAGGGATCCCCAAATGAAGTACAAACGAAACAGTTTGACTTTTAGCAATGGAGGTGATGGCCTAGTGGTATTATCGCCATACTATTAATCCAGAAAATCTGCAAATGTTCTGGGGACCCGGGTTCGAATACCACCACAACAAATGGCGGAATTTGAATTCAATAAAAAAAATCTGGAATTAAGAATCTACTGACGATGAAGCCATTGCTGATTGTCAGAAAAATTCATCTGGTTCACGAATGTCCTTTAGGGAAGGAAATCTGCCCTCCTTACCTGCTCTGGGCTACACGTGACTCCAGAGCAGCAACTTGGTTGACTCTCAACTGCCTTCAGACAACTAGGGATGGGCAATAAATGCAGGTACACGGTACCTACTCTTGCAACTCGGCCAACGTTGTCTACCTGATACGCTGCAAGAAAGGATGTCCCGAGGCATGGTACATTGGGGAAACCATGCAGACGCTACGACAACGGATGAATGAACACCGCTCGACAATCACCAGGCAAGACTGTTCTCTTCCTGTGGGGGAGCACTTCAGCAGTCACGGGCATTCAGCCTTGGATCTTCAGGTAAGCGTTCTCCAAGGCGGCCTTCACGACACACGACAGCGCAGAGTCGCTGAGCAGAAACTGATAGCCAAGTTCCGCACACATGAGGACGGCCTAAACCGGGATGTTGGATTTATGTCACATTATCAGTAACCCCCACAGCTTGCCTCCTGGACTTGCAGAATTTCACTAGCTGTTCTGTCTGGAGACAATACACATCTCTTTAACCTGTGTTGAATGCTCCCTCCACCCACATTGTCTGTACATTTAAGACCTGGCTGGCTGTAGAGATTTGCATTCTAATCAGTATTCTGTAATTTGATTTCTGTGTCTGTGCCCTGTTTGAGAACAGATATCCACTCCATCTGACGAAGGAGCTGTGCTCCGAAAGCTTATGGTATTTGCTACCAAATAAACCTGTTGGACTTTAACCTGGTGTTGTGAGACCTCTTACTGTGCTTACCCCAGTCCAACGCCGGCATCTCCACATCTCCACATAATAAATGCAGGCCAGCCAGCGATGCCCATGTCCCACAAATGAATTTAAAAAAGATCATAACTGCAGGCACTTCTAAATACACTCAGGCATTCTGGGCCAACAATATGTTACAAAAACCAAAAATTGCGCCACAAAGGGAAAAAGAACAAATTAGGCCAATTGCATTTGCATTGACTATTTTTTTGGAGCATTTCACAGAAAATCCCCTTGCAGTTTTCCTACGGCTCTGCTTCCTCTCTACTTCACTTTTAACGACTGTGGTGGACTTTGGCCGAGAAACAGTAAAGAAAAATTGTAACGTCTTTAAAAGATTTTTTAGAAGGGCTTTGGAAGAGCTGGCATCAATTGTGAAGGGATCAATTTTAATTTTCATGGATAATAAGGAATATTGGGTCAGGTGACCCCCAGGAACCCTTGACCTGCAATCAATACCAATAGGAAGAGAACCAAGACAGAGGCTGTGTCGCCAGAAATAAAGGGGAGCTAAAAAAACAGGAGAGCTGTGGACTAAGGGCAATCAGCAGACAGATACCGACCCAAAGAAAAAGCAGAGAGAGAGGAGAGAGGCAGAAAGAAGAATCCAGAATTTCTGTAAGAAGCAGTCAGCAAAGCTCTATATTGTCAGTTTTCTGTTTGGCAGTAAGAATAGCATTCCAGAAGCGCTTGGGGAAGTGATGTATGAGCAGCCTAAAAGTGATTTAATCCAAAAATGTGGTGAAAATAACTCAAACATAACAAAAAGCTGAGAGTTTGTATCAACACCTTGTGAACTAGGTGTTGTTGGGTTGGTCAGCTGAAAAAGAACTTTGGAAACTGCACCATCGAGATTGGCGTGAGCTGAATGATGGAGAGTTGGAACGTGTACCATGTCAGTGCTAACCATATCTAGGGACTTCAGATGGATTGCACCTGCCAGTGAATGTGACTTGAGGGCCAAATCGATTGAATTCAAAAGGCTGTGAGATTTGTGTGGGGAATGAAGCGGGTGCTTTTAGGTGCGTATGGTGTTTTGTTCTGTTTAGACCATTTGAAGTGAAATTTACCTTTGTATTTGGAGTAGCATTTGCCTATTAATTCAGTTTAAGGATCATTTATTAGTGTCACAAGTAGGCTTATATTAACGCTGCAATGAAGTTACTGTAAAAAACCATGTTCTGTTTTGTGTTTGTTCTGATTCGTGTTAAAGCGAAAGGTACAAAAAACAAAATCTGTTGGTAATTTTTTTCATTTAGATGCTATTTGGCTATTTTGGTTTATGGTTTGCCCACAAGGATTGTAATACTATTCACTTTAAAAGTTGCAAAGATTGCTATGATCACTGCCTCAAATGTTCCCTGTGTCAAAGCATTTCATGATCCAACAATTCCTGTGTAAAGGAAGTTCTCTTAACTTTCTCGCAATCCTCTTTAGTTTTCCTGCCAGTAGTCATATTTTAAACGTTTCATATCTTCATCTAATCCACAATGTTTATTCGTACCGTGCAGCAAAATATTACATTTGGATTTTGAAAAGATAAAATTTCAGCCGTAAAACCACAACACCACAATAAGGGCGGCACAGTGGCATAGTAGTTAGCACTGTTGCCTCACAGTGCGAAGGACCCGGGTTAAATTCCAGCCTCAGGTTACTCTGTGTGTGGAGTTTGCACGTTCTCCCCGTGTCTGCGTGGGTTTCCTCCCACAGTCCAAAGACGTGCAAGTTAGATTGATTGGCCATCTTAAATTGTCCCTTAGTGTCAGGGGACCAGCAGGGTAAATATGTGAAGTTACGAGTTATGGCCTGGGTGGGATTGTGGTCGGTGCAGACTCGATGGGCCGAATGGCCTCCTTTTGCACTGTAGGCATTCTATAATTCTATGAACTGTATCAGCAATCTAATTATTAATCATTTTGTTTAGAATAGGTGGCTTGATTCAAGAAAACTGTAGTACAGAGTGAGCGAATGCTTGTTATGTTGTACTCATACATTTACATCAATCTCATCTTGTAATGTCTTTCTGCCATTTTTTCATCCTATCCTTTATTTCTAAATCAGTGCTTCGTCTAGACACTGTGCACTTAGTTACACCTTCCCATCTCTTTCTCCTTCGATTGCTATGTGGTTGCACAATCATGAAGACTTTGTTGCTTAATGGTGTCATTTGGAATCAATAGCAGAACTGTATTGTTGATGATCTGCATTGCATACTATTCACTACTAAAACGTCTATAACTGGTATTACAACTCGTGACGTGTATAGTTGGCTAGCTAACTTAGCAGTTAATACCTCCAGATAGTTACAATTCAAAAGCTTAATTTTACTGGGTCACATCTTAATTTCACTATTAATATATAATGCCATAATTTTATTCTGACATGTCCTTTATAACCAGAGCTAACTACAATGACACCTGAGGTGCTCAAAACCTGCACATGAACCACTGTGTACAACTATTGCTATCTCCTTCCAGCTGTTAAACACATGGTTTACCTCATATCTCACTACGATGCATTGCACCTCGGGTACAAGAGAGTTGTTGGTGAGGTTACACCTCCACAGTGTGTTAATTGCAAATAAAACTTCTTCCATCTGTTCAATTCTAAATTCAGTTTCGGTGGGGATTAGGGAGGGTGGTGCTGAGGGAGGTGCGAAAAGACAGAAAGGGGCTTTGACAGTTTCTGTGAAATTAGATCCTGGGACGAAGTCATCACCTTTAAGGAACTGCCGAGAGAGAGAGAGAGAGTAGAAATACTGGCCAAGACTGGGGAAAACAAATCTTATCTTCCCTCTATAACTTTTAGACCTTGTTCTGTGATATCAAAGGTGAACTGTAATGTACAGTGATGGCGGTAGCCCTGTTACCCATGTGTTTGCTGAGTTTTTATTAGAGCTAGCTGCTATTTCTACACCATGCTCTTACTAGTGACATTATTAATGATGCAAAAACCAGCCACTTACATGTTAAAATTGGCTGTAAAATTCAAAGTACAGTATTGATGCTTCTGGTGATTAAATTGATCTTACTGATACCTGTGTAACTGGTATTGCATCACGATGCAATCTAACTACAGAATTTAATACACTTCCAACAATTAATTTTACACTAGTTGCTAAAAAACAGCACAAAACATACAATGATAATGAATTGAATCTAACACTTAAGGTTACTTTATTTTAAGATTACCATGACTACCACAATAATTTGTATTTATATAACACCATAACACAAAAACATTCCAAGGTATTTCTCAGTGGAAAAAAAAACAATCACAACACAAGTAATCGATTTTACCATTTTAGTTTATTAAACACATCTAAACTAAAATAGCTTTTAAAAATAACGATCTAAAGGAAATGTTAATTGTGCAATATTTGAACAAAATACCCCAACTTCCTAGCAAACTTTTACCCCATGGTGACTTTGTACTTCTAATTCCATACCAATCATCACACAATCCAATAAGAACATGGAAACATAGCAGAAACTAACATTCACAACTGAAAAACAACTACACAAAACACAACCACGCAGAATGAATTAAAGTTTAAAGTTTGCCTACAGGCCCCTTGCAGCACCTCACAGAAATAAATGATATTTTAGAAGTAGAGACTTGAAAAAATTACATAGAAACTAGAAGCAGGAGTACGCCATTTGGCCCTGTGAGCCTGCGCCACCATCCACTTTGATCATGGCTGATCATCTGATTCAATACCCTGATCCTGCCTTCCCTCATGTCCCTCGATCCCTTTAGCCCCAAGAGCTTTATCTAATTTCTTCTAAAAATCACACAACATTTTGACCTCAACTACGTTCTGTGGTAGTGAATTCCACACATTCATCATTCTGCGGGTGAAGAAATTTCTCCTCACCTCAGTCCTAAAAGGTTTACCCCTCATTCTCAAACTATGACCCCTCGTTCTGGACTGGTAAACCTTCGCTGCACTCCCTCTATAGCAAGGGCATCCTACATGAGAACATAAGAACTAGGAGCAGGAGTAGGCCATCTGGCCCTTCGAGCCTATTCCGCCATTCAATAAGTTACGGCTGATCTTTTCGTGGACTCAGCTCCACTTACCCGCATTTTCACCATAACCCTTAATTTCTTTACTGTTCAAAAATTTATCTATCCTTGCCTTAAAACCATTCAATGAGGTAGCCTCAACTGCTTCACTGGGCAGGGAATTCCACAGATTCACAACCCTTGGGTGAAGAAGTTCCTCCTCAACCCAGTCCTAAACCTGCTCCCCCTTATTTTGAGGCCATGCCCCCTAGTTCTAGTTTCACTTGGCAGTGGAAACAGCTTCCCTGCTTCTATATTATCTATTCCCTTCATAATCTTATATGTTTCTATAAGATCTCCCCTCATTCTTCCGAATCCTTCCTCAGAAAAGGACACCAAATCTGCACACAATTCTCCAGGTGCAGCCTGATCAATGCCCTGAACAATTGCAGCAAAACATCCCTATACTCAAATTCTCTTGATATTTAGGCCAACATGTCATTTGCCTTCTTTACTGCCTGCTGTATTTTCATTACACATCATAATTGAAAATCTTAAACAAAAGCCTCTAGATATTGAACTGAAGAAACTCAGATTTGGAAACCAGAACATCCTGGAGTTTTAACTGGTAACAAAAAAAACTTCACATGCTAATCAGCCTATAAAAACGGATACAATCTAGATGGGAGGAGTGCCCAGTTTATCTGGCCCCACTACTCCACAGGTTGCACCATTAGTTTCAAGACTTGATTCAAGCATCAAAATAGCCAATTGTTTACCTTCACTACTGTTACCCAGAATAAAAGAAACTTGAACCAGGCTTCTTTCAATAACAAACTTATTTAATGTAAAGCCAGCCTTGTCAAATAAAAAAAACAAAGCTTTTTAAACATACAGTATGAAAGTATAATGTTTCATACTGTTTCATAATCTTGCCAAGGCCAGCCTTCCATCACCCTTTATTTACAATGTGCATAAAGCCATCTGGTGGCTACAGTGTACAGATCAGCATCAAAGTCCTTTGACTGCTGGCCTGAGTGGATGGAGCCAGCTGCTTTTAAACCCCCCACTTCTCCTTCCCTATTGTGCAAGGCTCCACTCACCTAATAGGGGAATTCATACTCTATGAGGCCCACAAGGAGATCTATTGACGATCTCCTGGGGCCATCATAACGTATACTAATTACTCTTTTCAGATACTATTGAGGTTGGGATTTTGATTTGCTGACCCTGCCATGGTGGTACCCGCCATGAGAGATGCAGGAGGAGGGCACAAAATCCCAGATTAAGTCTCACACACACAGGCCAAAATCAAAAGAAAAATAAACAAATTCTACCAAAGTTTAAAAGTCAACAGTTCAAGGGAAAAGGAATTATGGCATCGGGATTATGAAGTTGTTCTCTCACTGCTGATCTGTGAAATAATTGATCACTCTTGCACTGCTTTCCAGGAGGGCTTGTAGAGCACTTGCAAGTACTCTACTCCAGCATGTATAACAAATTAGGAGAGGCATGTATTCACTTCCAGCTGTGAACTGGTTCTGGGCTGCTGTATTCTTTTCACAAGCAGTTAAACCATAAGTCAATAAGATACAGGAGCAGAATTAGGCCATTCGGCCTATCGAGTCTGCTCTGCCATTCAGTCATGGTTGGTAGGTTTCTCAACCCCATCCTCCACCTTTTCCCTGTAACCTTTGATCCCCTTGCCAATCATGAACCTACCTATCTCTGTCTTAGATATACTCAATGACCTGGCCTCCACAGCCTTCTATGGCAACAAATTCCATAGATTCACCACCCTCTGGTTGAAGAAATTGCATCCCTTTATTCTGAGGCTGTGCCCTCGGGCCCTAGTCTCACCTACTAATGGAAACGTCTTTCCCACATCCATTCTATCCAGGCCTTTCAGTATTCTGTAAGTTTCGATGAGATCCCCCCTCATCCTTCTAAACTCTGAGTACAGACCCAAAGTTCTCAAATGCTTCTGTTGGTCCTCCTCCTTCTCAAACAAAATGAACTTTTAAACATAGTTCGAAAAAATATATGCCTGGAACACTGACTCCCTTTGTACACAGTCCACAAGGGTCAAGAGGTTTCCGCTTCTTTGAAACTGCTTAATTACCTTTTTGTGTAAAAGGATGTTTTTCCAGGAATAGCAATCAGAATCCTGCATTAATCCCTTAAGGGACAGTGTCTTTCAAAATGCAAATTCTTCCAGAATGTTCTAAATCCTTGAAGATTAACCATGTTCATAACAAAATAAACAGAATCCTCAAATCAACCACAACTAATAACCTTCAACAGGATAAATATTAACCAATTACAGGTTAATGACATGGAAAATGAGTATACTTAAATAAAATCAAAGAATATAAAGATATGAAAGAAAAACAAGGACAGACTATTTGGTTCATATTCCCAATCCTTCCCACTTACATCATGAACTAATCCAACCCAGTCACAATCTCCTATTGGAAAATTCCGGGTAGATTCCTCTCAGAACTTCAAAGGCAATCAAAGTAAGTTCAGCAGACAACACTAATTCTCATCAATAATCTCAGCTACCCCTCACCTACTTTCTATATCTGAAAATGTTTCTCGGAAAGTCAGCCGACTCCCCTTTCAAGGTCAATAAACCTAGATTACCTTATATTTTGCTAATCTGTTACTGGGGTGATGAAACACAATTTGTTTCAAGCTTTGAATCTGTTTATTTATTCTTAAGCCTCCTAATTTTTCCATTGCTATCCAGCCCAAATAATTATTTCCTGAATGGTTTTGAAAACTTCCATTATAATGTTCTGAAGTTTTCATTTTCTCAATGTTAAAATCCCTAATTGATTGAGCTTAACCAGCTAAACTAAGGGATTTGAAACTGAGCATCACTGGTTGTTCTCCCAGGCTTTCTCCAATTCCTTGATAACACCAGCACGTGTGACAACCAAGACTGGGCGAATATCAAAATGCAGACGTATGAAAATCTCTGATGAGCTAAGCATCATATTCCTGGTTTCGTATTATATTTTTCCTACTAACTTATTTTTTTCCCTATGGCATCGTGGCACTGTGAGCATTCAGGGTTTTATCCTTTATGAACAATGAAATTTCCCTCTGCCCCTGCAGGATTACTTGCCTGAAATTACTCAAATACAATGTCCTTCCAGAGTGCAAGATGTCTGCTAAAGATCTTTGTACATTCGCATTTCAGTATTGTGCCCAGTCTTGGTCGTCTCACATGCTGGTGTTAGCAAGAAACCGGAGAAGGTCACGGAGAACAACCAGTGAACAAGGGTTCATTCTCTCAGTGTATCTAAATCAGCTGGCACCCTATTTATTTCACCTGCATTCCTAACTCCCACAGGCATCCCTGAAAATTGTTCCTTCTAAGTCCTTAACCCAAATTAATAATAAAAATTCTGAACTATGGATGGCACAATAATTACAAGAAAACATTTTTTCCTGTTAAAGGGTCTCCATTCAAAGCATTAACCTGTCTTTATGATTAAAGCAAATTACTGTGGATGCTGGAAGCTGAAGCAGAAACAGAAATTGCTGGAAAATCTCAGGTCAAACAGCATCTGTGGAGAGAGAATAGAGGCAACATTTCTCATCCATGAAACATAAGCTCTGTTCTCTCTCCACAGATGCTGTTAGACATGCTGAGATTTTCCAGCATTTGTAGTTAACCTGTCTTTTCATTTTCATGTGCCAGCATTGTCCATTTTTTTTCAGATTTCAGCTCAGCGGAAATTCCAGCTAAAAGTCTTACGTAATATTTTTTTTTAAATCCCCACCCAAAAAGCAAAAATACAAATACATGCTAGAAAAATGAAGGGACATGTAAAATTAAAAGAACTAACATTGACCATATTGAGTGCTTTAATGCATATATATTATATAAAACACCCTTTCCCCACCACTCCACTAGGGCCATCTGCTACATTCCTCAGGTTGTCCTTTGGCACCTTTGTTCTGTCAGTTATACATTCTGATCTCAAAGGACACAGCACCATTTTCAGCCTTGTTCATCACCATTGACATTCCCTTTGTCTTTTTGTCTATGCCATTCCTATTTATTAGACCCTCCAACACCACCCCCCCCCCCCCACCACCATAGTATCAATCCTGTCCGATTTTCCTTCTCTTCAGCTCTGATGCAAGGTCATCCTGACTCGAAATGTTGGCTCTATTCTCCCTCCACAGATGCTGTCAGATCTGCAGAAAATTTCCAGCATTTTCTGCTTTTGTTTCAGATTCCAGCATCCGCAGTATTTTGCATTTATATAAAACAACTAGTTATCATACAGGAAAACACCCCATATATCAGACTAGAACCTGGTATACAAAGGTATAAAAAGCCCCAAGACAAATAGCTCAGAGATACAGAATTATACAGTAACAAATTAGAAATCTAATAAAGCTGCACTCAGACAAGAGCAAACAAGCAAACACAGTTAGCAGTACAATAATTCAAAAGGGTGACTATGGAAAATAGCTATTTCCCAGCTTAACACCTTCAACTAGATTAAATTCACTTATTGTACAGTTTGGAAAATTAAAGGTTTTTAGCCAGCACAATTGTAATCTTCATATGGTAATCAGCTCTGAACATACTTTAGGCTGGATTTTCGTCGTGGTGAACACACTAAGAGTTTTAACACCACCAAATCAACATAAAATCAAGTTACAGAATACTGATTAGAATGCGAATCCCTACAGCATTCTAATCAGTATTCTGTAACTTGATTTTGTGTCTCTGTGCCCTGTTTGAGAGCACATTTCCACTCCATCTGACGAAGGAGCAGCGCTCTGAAAGCTAATGGTATTTGCTACCAAATAAACCTGTTGGACTTTAACCTGGTGTTGTTAAAACTCTTACTGTGTTCACCCCAGTCCAACGCCGGCATCTCCACATCATCATTTTCATCATGGTGCCAGCAATGAGAATTTAGGAATTTTCCTGATGTTGTGTTCCCACCAGCATCTTGGCAGTACTGATAGGTGAGAATTTCATCTCTTGGAGGCAGGATGGCCTGAAGATCGAAAAAAGAGGCAAGATGATGCAGAAACAGTTAATTTGAAAGGCCCACCTCCAATGACAGAAAAATTAGCTATTATGGCATGGCAGATGGCTGACTGACCAAATCCCAAAGGAAAACTTGAAACAAGCTGCCACAACAGTTTGCAATTTGTATATTTTGAGGATGAGCTGAAGTCAAGTAACTTTCAGACCATTTGTGATGATTTTAAATAGAATAGAATAGAATCCCTACAGTGCAGAAGGAGGCCTTTCAGCCCATCAAGTCTGCACCGACCACAATCCCACCCAGGCCTTATTCCCATAACCCCACATATTTACCTTACTAATTCCCTGACACTAGGGTTAATTTAGCATGGCCAATCAATGTAACCCACACATCTTTGGACTGTGGGAGGAAACCGGATCACCCGAAGGAAACACATGTAGACATGAGGAGAATGTGCAAACTCCACACAGTGACCCGAGGCCAGAATTGAACCTGGGTCCCTGATGCTGTGAGGTGCCGCAAATATTTGACATGTATTAAAATAAAAAAGAAAATAACAGTTAAAGAAACAAGACCTTTACATAGTTAATAGTTCATCCACTAATACTTGTCACAAGATGTTGGCTTAACTAAACTCAAAGCTAAAACCCATTTTTAAGGAAATAGTCCTAATAGATTTTCTAATCTATAAAACTTTCGGTATTATCACACAGTGCCCTGCTGCCCTGGGTGAAATCTCACACAGGCTCTCCTCTGAGACGTTGGTGGCAAACCGGTGTTCACAGGTCTGGATTCAGCATACACTTGGTCAAGATCTCATAGCCACACAACAGTCTTCAGTATCTCTTTAAATACGTCTTTCCCTATGATCTTCCATTCTATTGCCTCTGCTGTCCTTCAGAAGTTCCTGTTCCAGAAATGATCAACTTTGTTTTGTTACTTTATTGCTACTATATTTATTTTGCCTCACATTTACAATCTCCCAAATTGTACATGTTTCTTTTGAAATCCAACAGTCAGATTTAAAATCACTTCTATTATCTGCATAATGTAAATTCCGAGTCAACCTGCTTCCCTGGTCTTTGTTCATTACCATTTCAACCACTTTCCTTTGTGTATTTTTTACCTTTGCAGCCTAACTGTCCTCAAGGTTAATTAAATCAGTCACATCCACACTTACACACACCAGCTAGTTTCCCAGTATATGATAATGATACTACAAAACTATTAAGAACTCTCTTTCTCAAATGGCCTCATTTTTTAAATCAATGTAAAGCTCCTGCTCACTCTCTTAACTGCACCCTCCCCCCACCCCACCCCCATCCACTCACTCAGAATCTACTTTATAAAACAGAAATAACAGGCCCTATTGTGAGGAAAACAAAGATAGTTTTAAGGGATTTATATTTGTATGGGTAGACTTTCGAAATAAGGTACAGTTTTAGATGGATTTAATGTAATGTTTCTGTGCCTGGTAGGGACCTGTAGTTAGGTTCATGCTGGACAAAGGTGTTTGTATGTGGGGATTGGTTAAGTTCCAACTGGGTTTCTATTGTGCTTAGAGAGGGTTGTGATATGAAGAATGAATAGTAGCAGGGGCATTGCTTAGCAACAGGAGGCCCAATTCCCAGAGAGAGTAAGAGCTTTCTTTGGTCTTTAAACTGGAAGCCAGAGCAGTTGCAGGTGGAAAACCATAGAAGGAACATCTCTCAGTTCTGCTCAAAGCAGGAAAAGATGCACAAAGGAGTAATGTGCAAGAAAGCAAGCTCCAGAAGAAACCTGGAAATGGAACAGGAAAACTACTATTCATGGGCATCACAAAGCTGAGAGGGAATCGGCTGGTGAGAAGCTAGAGAAAGGTTTCTAAAGTAACCATAAAGTTTGGGATGTCTGTGAAACAAATTTTAAAGTAAATGGGAAGAAAGTATTGACGAGATTTCAGAGTTTGTATAATAGTGGAAGTCAGTCAAGGCAAAGGAATCCTTAAGGGAGGCATGTGAATCCTGGACTGGATTCACTGTTAGAAGTGGAGTAGAAGCTTTGTTTAAACATGTCATTTGAAAATTCTGGAGTGGATTTCTGAACTCAAACCACGAAGGGAAAACATTATTATGAGAAGATTTTAAAGCATGATTATGAGAATGGAGTCTGGGAACTCTCATGTGACAATCATCTGAGGGGATGCTGAGGAGAAATCCACAGGCACTAACTTGAGTTGAGTGTATATTTGACCATAGCCAATCTGTGTGTTTAATAAAGGACTTTGTGTTTAATAAAATGGCTTGTGTGTGTTAACATCATTTCAAATGTACTTCGTCATCCATGTTGATCTTAAAACCAATGTGCATTTGTTAAGCTAGTGGGGAGTAAAGAGTATTGTACAATATTCCAATTTTCCATGTTTACTAAATGTTTTTTTCTTGTTATTAAAGCTAATTAGCAGCCCTCTGACTTTGTTCCTCCATGTTTGCTTAAAGAAATGTAAAAGTTACGGTCCTTTGAGCCATGGTTCCATTCTGGGAATTTCCCATCCAGTTATAGCATCAACTGGGATCATAACACTATAACAACATATCGAAGTCATTGAAAAGCATGTAAGTTTCTCAAGTTAAACAATCATTTGAATAGGGACTTGAATTCTACTATTCTCTTCAGATGTTGTAATTTCCTTCCTAACAGCAATGATGGTGCATCTACACCTCAGGGACTGCAGTGCTTCAAGAAAACAGTTTGCCACCACCTTCTCAAGGACAATCAGGGATGGGCAATAAATACCAGCCTAGCCAGCATCCTGTAAATTAATTAACATTCTGTCAAAGCCCACGATCTCATATTTCCCCAGGGCAACTGAACAAAGAAATTCTGCAGAATCTATTTGCGCTTTTGAGGATAGCCAAAAGCTCATATATCTGTCAAAGCTTTCAAATAGCCATTCAGATGGCCGAGATGCTCTGCAAAGAATGAATTAAAGCAATGGGGAGTGTGTAAACAATTAGATCCGAATCTCACACTGGGCTAGTCTTTTAATTTTGTACATGGCAGAATAGCACCTAATCCAGTGGATAAGCCGCTTGAATGCAGCTGAAGACATTTTCATGTTTACAATGCTGTTCTTTCACTTGGCAGCTTTGTCTGTTGTAATCACATTATTTAATGGATAATCATCTTTTCCAATCACAGCACTGTCATCACTCACTTTAGTAAACACAGATCTAACTCAGGCTACCGAATTTCATAAAGAACTGTAAAGGAGGCAACACTATTTTTACTCTGCTTAATATTCTTCCCGCTTCCAAACCATGTTTCCCGTGATTTAGGAATGCTTCCAAAATGTAGTCACCTCGCTGAAAATTGGAGAAGTTCTGGAAGTGAGCACTTCTAGAATGGTGCTGGCAACTGTTGGTCTAGTTGGACCAAGAAGCGGCACAGGTTTGGAGGACCGAAGGGCCTGTTTCCTGTGCTGTACTGTTCTTTGTTCTTTGTTCAGATCTGGTTAAGGACCAGTAATATTTTGTTTAAAGTAGACAAAAAGATTGAAATCCCATTTGCCTGCGAAGTGAATATACCTAGGAGAATATTGTTGTGTCGGTTAGGTGGATTGGCCATGCTAAATTGCCTTTAGTGTCCAAAGATGTGCTGGTTGGGTGGATTGGCCACGCTAAATTGCCCCTCAGTATCGTATGATGTGTAGGTTAGGTGGATTGAACATGCTAAATTGCCCATTAGTGTCCCAAAATTTGCAGGTTGGGTGGATTGGCCATGCTAGTGAGAGGAAACAAAGGGTACAGGTTATTGGTTGTTTCTCAGACCGGAGGAAGGTTTGCAATGGAGTTGCAAAGGAGTCAGTGTTTGGACCTTTGCTTTACCTGATATATATTAATGACCTAGACCTTGGAGTAAAGGGCACCATTTCAAATTTTGCAGATGATATGAAATTTGGAAGCATTGTGAATTATATGGAGGATAATAAAGAATTTCAAATGGGCATAAACAAGGTAATTGAGGTAATTGGCAAAAGAAGCAAGGAGGCATGAGGAGAAAGTTTTCACACAGCAGGTGTTAAGATCTGGAAATATGTTCCCTGAGAAAACAATGGAGGTAGTTCAATCGAAGCATTCAGGAGATAACTGATTATCTAAAAGGCAAGAATGTGCTGGGAGAAGGCGGTGAATGGCACAAGGTGAATTGTTCATTTGAAAAGCCAGCACAGACATGACTGGCCACTGGCCTCTTTCTGTGCTGTAACAATTTTGAGAGTCTGTGAAATTCCACGGCTTGAAACAAACAAAATAAACATTACTATACAAAGCCAGAATATCTAATACACTAACATTCAGAATTAACATGTGGTCCAACACACCACACTGACAATTTAATGGCAGACGCAACCAAGACAGATCCAAGGGATTTGTCAGCAACCAATCAAGATGTCACTGAAAGTCAAAAAATATTGGTAAAACTCGTTTCCCTCGGAGTGATTTCAACTACACTTTCAAAAATCTAACCTTGCAATTTCCTCAAAAGCCACTGACTCTATCTCAACAACTGCTCACTTCCCAATGATTCAATCTCTTCTCCCAAGATTGTGTTCCACAGGATTCACAAGGGTGCACTCCTGCCTCTAATTACCAGCAGTTTCAATTCTTTCGCAGAGCGCTAGCTTTCACTGAGCTGACACTGTCCTTGAGTTTCTCTGACCTCATTTCCCATCTTCAATGACCTCTGTAATTTCCTAAGCTTCTTCAGAACCTGAACCCTGTTCAGCATGGAGCCAGCAACCTTTCGCCACCTTGTATCTACTGGTGCTTAAAAGAGGCAACGTGATTGAAACTTAAAAGAACCTGAAGGGTCTCGACAGGGTAGCTGTGGAAAGGATGTTTCTGCTTCTGGGAAAATCTAGAATGAGAGACCACTGTTTCAAAAAAAGTGGTCACCCATTTAAGACAGAGATGAAGACTTTTTTGTTCCTGAGGGTTGAACAATTGGAATTCTCTTCCTCAAAAGGTGGTTGAGACAGAGTCTTTGAATCGTTAAAGCACAAGTAAATAGATTATTGATAAGCAAGGGGGTGAAAGGTTATGAGAGGGAGGCAAGAATGTGAAGTTGAGGTTAAAATTAGAACAGTCATAACCTTTTTGAAAGGTAAAGCAGGCTTGAGGGGACAGGTGGCCTACTCCTGCTCCTAATTCATGTGTTATGTTCTCAGCTCCCAGGACTTCACTAATTTATAACTGCCTGGAGATGACTAACATCTTCCATGGTTTCTCTATGAGCTGCAAACAACATGAGGTCCAAACTGAAAAACCACCTCACCCAGCAAACACACAGACAAATTGAAAACAGATAACCTTTCTAAGCTCCACCCATCTCCATTGCAATGTAGCCTTTCAGGGTTCACTGAATACTTTTAATTTAGCTCCAACTCCCAAAACAAAACGTCTTCCAGGACAGCATTTCTTCACAAGCAGTGCAGACACCATGGCTTCAGCTAAGTAAATCCACCTGCCATTTTCGGATCTTGCCTCTGTATCTGTTACCCCCTTAAGTCAACATTGCCTAAACCTTTTTAAGTGTAGACAACTCCACTGCTTTAGTTGCATTTATCCTATTTTCTACAGTTAAACTTTAACCTTCCCAGAACTAAATATTACCTCTACATAGACTATGAACTAGATATTCTGACACAACTTCTAAACAGAAACATATAGGGTTCCCAATCCACCCTTTTTGCAGCTCCGCTGAAAATAGCCTTGGGCGGAAATGGAGACAGGACCTGAGGATCACCACAGCTCAAGCAAGAGGTAAAGTTGAGATGGCATCTTCATGAATAACCTCAGCCGGTACAGGAATTGAACTCTCGCTATTGGCGTTGCTCTGTGTCACTAACCAGCTGTCCAGTCAACTGTACAATGTACCAGAATATTCACTTGCATGCGCATCAATTGCATTTGCAATCTGATGTGGAACAGTGCTCTTTCCAAGACAGTGCAGACTCGAGGGGCCACATGGCCTCCTTCTGCATTTTGGGATTCTATAGTTATTCATTAGCTTAGGTTAAGTGGTATGAAGAACTATTTAGATTTCTAATAGCATAGTAACTTGAAATGCACAAACACTGCTCAACATTCGGATGTAAAATGTCTCCCTCTTCTGTCAAGAAGTGGCATGAATTTGATCTTTGTAAAATACAAATTGAAAGGAAATTGCAAAATGAGCTGAATTGATATTCAGAATTTGCTCAGATTGGATGAAATTTATTCCATTAACAATTTATAGAATCACAGAATAATTTCAAGTCTGAAAAATTACAGCGGCCAAAATAATATGTAGATGGTGGCATAGTGGTAAAATAACTAGACTAGCAATCATAGAAACATAGAAACCCTACAGTGCAGGAAGAGGCCATTCGGCCCATTGAGTCTGCATCGACCACAATCCCACCCAGGTCCTACCCCCATATCCCTACATATTTTACCCGCTAAACCCTCGAACCTACACATCTCAGGACACTAAGGGGCAATTTTAGCACGGCCAATCAACCTAACCCGCACATCTTTGGACTGTGGGAAGAAACCGGAGCACCCGGAGGAAACCCACACAGACACGAGGAGAATGTGCAAACTCCACACAGACAGTGACCCGAGCCGGGAATCGAACCCAGGTCCCTGGAGCTGTGAAGCAGCAGTGCTAACCACTGTGCTACCGTGCCGCCCAGAGGCCCAGGCTAATGCTCTGATAACATGGGCCTAATCCTCACTGTGACACTTGGGGGAGATTAAATTGAGTTAATAAATTCTGGAATATAAAGCTAGTCTCAATAATAGTGACATAATTGATTGCTGTAAAAACCCACCTGGTTCACTTTAATTAGGTCTAGGAAAGGAAATCCACCATTCTTGCTTGGTCTGGCCTAAATGTGACTCTAGATCCACGACAAGGTAGTTTACTTTCAACTGCCCACTGAATGTAGTTGACTCTTAATTGCCACTGAAATGGCCCAGCATGTAACTCAGTTCAAGGGCAATTAGGATTGAGCAATAAATGCTGACCTTGCCAAGGACATGCACATCCTGTGAAAGAAATATATAATTTATCCATTCCAGCAATTGTATAGGGTAGGAGTTGGCATGATAGTCACTGACTGGGAATCCAGAAACCACGGTAATGCTCTGGGTACCAGGATAGCCAGGAAATCATTGCTGATTGTCATAAAACTCCATCCAGTTTGCTAATGTCCTTTAAGGGAGGAAATCTGCTGTCCTTACCTGATCGGACCTATTGACTCCAGACTTGGTTGAAGCTTAAATGCCCTCTGAAATGGCCAGTAAGCCACTCAATTCAAGGGCAATTGGGGACCTGAATTATAACACTGACCCAGTCAGCAACACCTACATCCACATGGAAGAGCAATAAAATAACATCTTTCTCAAGCTACATGGCAAATTCTCCTAAGACTGGAGCTGTTTGACATTAGATCACTTAACCAACAAGTCCAAAAATCTTCTGGTGAAATAATTCTGTTTCATCCAAATTGGCCTCTTTCCAATTTATATTCTGTTCTATAGCAAAACTAGGATCACTGGCTAATCTTTTACATCCATTGACTTATTGCGAATGCCACCATATCGCCACCTCTCAATGAGTCCAAGCAAAAGTTTTTTGCTCTATTCCCATGATAATTCACATAACATTACTATGCACCTTTCAAAATTTACCTGTAGCACTCGACGTAAAGAGAGTCAGGTACAACCAGATCCGTACTCAATACAATGTTAGCATATTATCCTTTTGTCTACATTCTATTCCTCTTTTCATGTAATAAAACATTCCATTTGTTTTCCTGGCAATAGTTAAACATTCACATAGGCCCAGATCATCCAGTCTCTAGATGGTTGTACCACAGATATACACCAGAAGATGCGCTGGGGACCCTTTGCAAGTCCCATCACAAGGACATCGTGGAAATTGCCTGGGAAGTGTTATAATTCAGGTCAGAAACTCCAAAGCATTCTATGAAGTCTGCCTGTATATGTTTTGCACTTTGAATTTGGCTAGGGTGAGCCGGAGATATTTCACTTCAGGTATGATTCAGGTGACCCACTAAGGAGTTTTTATTTAACAATGTCTATTTAAGCATACAGTTAACAAGTAAATTAGCAATAACTTTTACCAATTACAAACAAGAAAACGATCATATTGTATAAACCTTAACAGCTAAACATCGTTCCAATGAAACAAATCCCATAATCAAAACCTTTGCCACAGGTTTAACACAACAAAGATGAATACTCATGTGACATCAGAACTTAGGCCTTTGGGTGGAGAATTGGAACTCTGACTTCCCAGCCTTGTAACTTCTAGAAGCCCTCTGGATGTACACCCGGAACAGCCTGAATTCAGAACAACTTTCCAAAGCACCAGGGAGAAAGACTCTAGGCGAGCCAACGACCAACATTTTCTACTCCAGGAAGACCAGGAAGTTTACTTCCAGCTAACAGCAGAATTTCCAAAACCAGGGAGAGAGAATCACTGCTTTCCAACTTGACGTCCACCCCTTTTTTCTAAACTAAAACTGAAAATGAATCCTTAGATTTTTTTCCCTGAGGAACCACCTGACTTTGACTTGTCAATCAATCTTCCCCCTCACAATGCAAGGCCATAAAAGATCCCAGGGTAAAAATAAACAAAACCCCATTTAAGGCATTGAAGCAGCAATAAAAAGACTTCTAGCAGACGGCCCAGCAGCAATGCAAAAAATCCTGAAAAGATCTGCTTACAACTCCAGAGAACATGATTCTTAAAAAAACATTTCTTAAAGGTACACTAACATCACAAAGTTTCAAATTCCATTGGTCAATTACCTTGCATCTGGAACCTTTGAAACTCAAGTTGAATTCAGAGACACTGGATAGTTGCAACTTAAATCGCAGGAGTTTCCCAGAAGTTAGGATTAAAATCAGTTTTCATGCATGCTAAATATACAACTGTCCCACCCCCCCCCCCCCCCCAAAAAAAAATAATGCAAGAGTTTATCCAGCAATCGAGAAGCACTAATTTGCTCTGGCCAATTGAGTCGGGCATCCAACAAAGTGATTTAAATCACGAATTTGATGGTTCTGCCAGTTTTACACTCAGTTACTACAAAGGGGTTAAAAGGGAAAATAGCACTTCTTACTTCAAAGTGACTATTTTAAATACCCAGGCCGAGCCCTGCATGGTACAGTCCTGAGGGGGGAACCCGCCTGCCCGCCCCATATGCAATTCACCAACCCATCCTGCCACGTCAATCTGATTCATTCAACCTGACTGGGCTCGACCACAGCACTTGACCCCCACCCACCCACTCGCCATAAACCCCGATGGCCAACTTCCCACCCTAATGTCTGAGCCCTTCATCCCACCCTGATGATCAAACCTGCTTCTCCCTCACCCACGTCCACAGCTCCACCACCCCCCCCCCCCACCCCCTCACCCCATGCCTATTTCTGAACCCCACCCCCACATCCCATTCACTTACCTTGGAAACCTACCTTCTCCCTTTCAATGTGACTGTAAAACTCTCCATCTTTACGACAGCTAGTCCTCCTTCGCTCTGCTCCTTTTGTATTTTGCCGCTGGAACCGTGGATATACTTCGCTTCTTCAGTCTCACCTGGCTTGAGTCAGGAAGGTTGGGCAAGACAGTCGCTTTCCATTTAAGCACAAGTAAGTTGCTAGAAACTGGCAATCCGCTGCCGATGGCCACTCTGAAGAATTTATGGGTCAATAAATTAAATTCAGAAACTCATAATTTACAAAGGATGCCAAATTAAGAGCAGCAATTGATTTTGAATTTATATTTTTCCTCCCACGGTTCCTCATTCTTGATAATCTCTGGCAGTGACTGCTTAAGATTTCTGATGTGGAGATTTACAAGATGTACAAGATTTCTGATGCAGATTTATTGACTACTGACTAGTTGGATTGTCATGACCTTCATTTTTCTCCATGTAACCAGTCCATACAAAGGCTAGGTTTGACATTGGTGTTAGAAAAGCCAAATTTGTAAATCAAATCAAACTACTTCTTAAATTGACTTCTGTCAAAAGCAATTGGAATTTAAATTAGTACATGAATGAAAAAGATAAGCCTTTAAGATAGAGTCCCCTGGAGCAATGAAGACAACAAATTGGGTGTGAAATGCAGGTCTTTCCTGTTGTCTAACTTGGAATAGTTACACAAGTTAATGCACATTCAGCTGAAAATCCTTTCATTTGTAAAATAATTCTAGAACAGCGCATTAGGCAACTATTCTTATGCCCATATTGTAACGGTTAACTCCATCACATCAACACAAGCTAAATAGGTTGGCTGTCAGGACAAAAAGTAAATAATGACACAGCTTTATTGTAATCCTGAAAGCTCAGTAATCACACAACATACACAATGTTGTTAACACAATAATGATTTTCTACAAACTTTAATACTGGGCAAAAAGGATGCGACACAACCTTTTTATACTTCGGGACTACTAAAACCAGACAACAGATTTCATAATCATCTTAAAACCCTGTACATACTAAGAAAGTAAGGAGTCTAACAACACCAGGTTAAAGTCCAACAGGTTTATTTGGTAGCAAACGCCACTAGCTTTCGGAGCGCTGCTCCTTCATCAGATGGAGTGGAAAGGCAGATTTCCACTCCATCTGATGAAGGAGCAGCACTCCGAAAGCTAGTGGCGTTTGCTACCAAATAAACCTGTTGGACTTTAACCTGGTGTTGTTAGACTCCTTACTGTGTTTACCCCAGTCCAACGCCGGCATTTCCACATCATATTAAGGACAGCAGAATTGGTTACATACTTTTTATCTGGGAGACCAGGACAATATCTTGTAAAGCAGTGGTAAAATTAACAGTTCTCTAAAAGCTTCAAAATGAAGTTATTACGTTCAGTACAACATTTAATTATTGCACATCGCATGAAAAATCCCAAATAAACTACCATAGCAAGGCTTTAGATTTGCACTGGATTCCTCTGTATTCTGTTTATAAGCAAGAATTGAGTTCAATTTTCTAAGGATCTTCAGGAAGCTGTGGCAACCATTGTTTTGTCCCAAGGTGGCTTATAACTATAATAAACTTTATTAACCAAACCTTAAATATTAACAGGAGATGTGTGGTAGTTACGACAGTTCATTTTTTAAACATCCTGTCAATCATAGAATCATAGAAACAATGCAGGAGGCTATTTGGCCCAGAGTCTGCACCAACCACAATCCTGCTCAGGCCTTAACCCCATGCATTTACCCTAGCTAGTCCCTCTGACACTAAGGGGCAATTTAGCATGGCCAATCCACCTAACCCACACATCTTTGGACTGTAGACAAATCTCCAATCAGTATAATATAATTAATTTACATTCCACAATGTAAATTTATACATTGGATAAAAGTGTTTTGGAAGGATTTTTACATTCAAACTGATTTATTAACAGGGCTTAATTTCTCTACTGGACTTTCATGATCACTGAAATGTAAATCATTAAAGAAGCATGATAACGCCTCAGCCAGAAAGTCAACATGCTAGTTTTATGAACATTATCAGCTGTGACTCAGTTGGTTGCACATTCAGTTCTGAATCATAAGATTCTAGGTTCAGGTCCCACACTTTTGGATCAGATGTTAAACCGAGGCCCAAACTGCCCACTCAGGTGGATGGAAAAGAGTTATCTGGTGCTCTGGCCAGCATTTATCCTTCAACCAACACCATATAAAAAAACAGATTATCTGGTCATTATCACATCGCTGTTTGTGGGATTTTGCTGAGTGCAAATTAGCTGCTGTGTTTCTTGCATAATAACAGTGACGACACTTCATTGGCTACAAAGTGCTTTGAGATGTCCGGTCATCATGAAAAGCGTCAGAGAAATGCAAGTCTGCCTTTATTTGCTTTAGTAAGAGTTTTAACACCACCAGGTTAAAGTCCAACAGGTTTATTTGGTAGCAAATGCCATTAGTTTTTGGAGCGCTGCTCCTTATTTTATTTGCTTTATTTGCTTTAACCATATGCTCCTATCTAGCTTTTTGCTTAAAAAAGCAGAAAGGATACTATAAAAGCAAAATATTAAACACAAAATACAAATATTTCTGTCCAAAATTTTCTCTAATCTTGTGCCGAAACAACAGCATTTATATAGCGTAGTATTGTCAGCACAAAGAACGGAGGAAATTTGTGTGCAAGTGACTTAAAACAAAGAGATCCCCAAGTTTGCTTCAATGTTGTGTGCTGATTCAGCAAACCCTTCGCTTACTGCTGCTCATTAACATGGTTCCACACCCATACAAAAGACCAGAGAAGCCAAATTTTCACATTAATACCAGAATTGGCCAGGCTGTAAATTAAGTTTTTAATAAATTTTAAGTTTTTAATAAATTTTAAGTACAGCAGAACACAAAGTCATTTTAAACACATTGTGTCTAATGTGCATTAAAAATGGTTTGATGGCTACAAACTTTAATTATCATGCATAAAGAAGGACTAAAAGAAATATAATCAAAGATACATGCTTTCCTCGGTACCCAACTGCTCGTGCTGAATCTGTTCGTTTATCGTGGACATTTTTATGTTCTGGCGATTACGAGCAAGATTCTCAAGAAATTACCAAATACCATTTGGCAACATCAGCATAAAAAATGTGTAAATTTTGATATAACCTACCAGTTACACCAGCCATGGAAATTTCAGGCCTAGTTATCAAAATTGAAATTCGTAGTGACATAAACATGGAATATTCATGCAAATTCTAGGCAGTTTAAAGTCCAGTTGTTTAAAATTAGCAGCTGAGATACAGTTTTTTGTGTATTTCTCACTTTGCAGTCTTGGGGAGACTAAACACAACATTGTAGCATTTAATACCATGTAGAATAATTTAAAGTAAATTTCCTGAGTAGACAAGTTTGCACCACCAGTTTTAAGGACATTTTAGTGCAAACAATGTGGTAAAGTTATTTTAAAAGAAACAAACAAGTAACACTTACATATTTATCTGTAAATCTATTTTAATAAGCATCTGACATTGTTGACCTTCTTGGGCAGTCCTTCTTCCTAATATGTGAATCCTGTCAGTGCCCATTGCAATAAAAAGCTTCAGCAATAACCAAAGTTAATGCTGAAGAGTCAGTATGGTAAAACTTTTCCATTATATAACAAAGAGGCATAGTTAAAAATGTAGGTTAAGTCAACATTCATTTGAATTCACTGTCTGAAAAACATTTGTCAATTTTTACTACATGGATCTAAACCTTGAAATCTGCATAGGCTAATTATTCTGCCACTGGGTTTTTTTAATAAATCGATAATTAAAGGAACAAATGTTGCAATATTTTCACATTACACAGACAGGATTGGACTATTTAATAGCCCAAGAGTATTTTGTTTCCTACAACTGAGTCAGTTGTATCCCCCTTTAGTTGCCTCCCCCCCACCGCCCCCACCAACCCCTTCCCCGCCACTTAGAAAACATCTAAACCACATTATCTTTAACAGTAACAAACTTAATACATTTGTGGTAGTATATACACAAAAGACAAGTAACATTTCAAAATATCCATTAACTACAAATTGCTAATGATCCCTTTAAAACCGTTATCAACAAAATTTAAGGTTTTTCTTGTTATCGTAAAAATCTAATCGCTGTACAGCAGCCTTATGGTTTACATCCACAGGTCTCAGCATCAGAGATGAGGCAGTGCCATATTGATGACTTTCATCCACTGTGCTTTTACAAATGTGCTTTCCACAGCTCCGTGAAAGTTTGCTACTTGACTTGATAATTTTCAGTAAAATTTTACCAGTTGGCTTTGACAGCTTTAATGTCAGTCACCAGATTCTGCGCCAGGCAAATTCCAAATATCTGAAAAGACCAAATCAAATAAATATATAAACTTTCAACCATTATTCCAATTCCAGTAAGAAAATCAAGCACTGAGATTGTCACTTTCTTAGACGTAACCATACACAAGTTCTGCACATGTTCTGCAAATGTTCCCCTCCCCTGCCTTTATTTTTAAGAAGCTGGGTAACATTTTTTATTTTTTTTTATTTTTGTAGATTCATCCATTTGTGTTTTCTGTATAAATTGCTTACCTGTAATAAAGCAATAGCAATGAAGATTCCAGCAACCACTATTAAGTTTTCCTGCAGCCACTTTTCAAACTGCCCAACACATCCTTTGGTATAAATATAATCTTGTTGATCTATTTCCTACAACAGCAAAAATGTACATGGTTTGATTGTAACTCTCACAATCCAACACACATTCAATCTCAATCAATTGCAGTTGGTAAGAGTTCACTTGCCAGGAAATTAGAACAAGAGTTGAGTGGAATCAATGGGTAAAATACTTTGTTCCACAATTTCTAAAACGTCAGACATTTCACTCCTTCCTATGGTTAAGATTTAGCTAGCTGGCACTGAACATGTCAGAAAAACTGCAAAACAGTGCATCATGTTACAATAATATCCTTCCCTTTCTATCAGCTAATATTAATGAGGCTATGATCTAACGGCCATGATGCTCCACATCATTCCAACAGCAAGGAAACTGATGGATGAAGTGTGTTGGAATGTCAAAACAAGTCTGAAATTTTGATGAAAATAGCAATTAAAAATCTGTAAATTACGTAATAGAACATGTAAATAAATAACAATATGTATATGTCTGTAGCAAACGATCTGTGGCAAAAATATCAATTTCTTCTTGCAATTCTAACTCATACACCCGCCATACATCTTTGAGAGCGCAACTGAAGGAAAACGGATGAAAACAAAGTTGGATCACTCTTCTCTGCTGGTTTTTGTCAGCCTTGTTTATTATAAATATATATTAATCATCAGTTTTGCCAATTCATTTTTTGTAACAACTTACAATGCAAGTGTTGACATAATCCTATCAAGGCTGAGCACTATGGCTGGATATAAACTAAAGGTTTTGAGAGAGGAACTGTGTATTGGTGCAGTCTTATAGCTATTTGTATATTTATGTATATAAATCAAACCGTATTAAACTAATTCGCCAGAGCTCCATCCTGTCTACACGAGTGATTTATTCAACAAAGATATTGCAGTTTAGCAACAAGGGTGGGATCATGAATTCCTGACAGGAAGAAAATGCCCTACGCAAGTTCCCCCAAGAGAAAACAAGAATCTCACCAATGAGATCTCACTTTCAGATTCTCCCTGCCGGTGATATAATGAGGTTCTGTCCAGTAAGGTCAGGAAACTTATTTAAATAAATTAGAATGCCATTAAAGGACTCTGGAGAGCTCCATAGGGGAGGAATTTCCCCGTACCAATTTATGGGGATGGGAAAGGGCCCCCGTGTACTTCGAAGTGGGATGGAGGGGGTTTCCTGTTATTTTAAATCAGAGATCGACTCAGGATTCCCGGTGCCACTGCCTTTTTTCATCCCCACCCCACTAGTGTGACAGGTTGAGCCATGCCTGCATTTCTTCTGCACAGAGTGCTGCACAATGCGGCGATAAAAACCAGCTGTACAGCCAGCGAGGTGCATGTCAGTTTTCTCGCCTGAGCCAGCACTCTGCAAAAATGAGAAAATTTCATTGTAGGTTGGAAAGGTCCTCAACTAATCGACCAAGGGACTCGGGTATCTTTTTGTTGAGGAAAGGCTTAAAAATCTGGTCTAAATAAAAACATGTGCATACATGGATATGGGACAGATGTTCAAGATGGCCCCGTCAACAAGAATCACTTGGGTGACTTGGGGAGCACTGTCATGCAGAGTATTTAAAGGTGTTTTTCACTGCAAACAATATCCTCAAAGATCCTGATAATCTAGCTGTCAACCAGGCAGTTTAGGAAAAGAAAAGGACAATTTTCTTTAACTAAAGCAGACGCAGAAGCTGGAATTAAAAGTCTAATGATGACCATTGAAATGAAGTTTAATGAAACCATTGTCGATTGTCGTAAAAACCTAACTGGCTCACTGGAACACAGAACAGTACAGTACAGGAACAGAACAGTACAGCAAAGGAACACAGAACAATACAGCACAGGAACCGTCCCTTCAGCCCATGGTTTTGTGCCGAACATGACGCCAAATTAAACTAATCCTTTCTACTTGCCCTTGGTCCATATCCCTCTATTCCTTGCATATTCATTTGCTTATCTAAAAGCCACTTAAATACTTCTATCGTATCTGCCTGCATCACCACCCCTGGCAGCAGGTTCCAGGCACCTATCACTCTCTGTATAAAAAAAACTTGCCCCTCACATTTCCTTTGAACTTTCCCCCTCTCACCTTAAGTGCGTGCCCCCTAGTATTGGACATTTCAACTCTGGGAAAAAATTCTGACTGTCAACCCTATCTATGCCTCTCATAATTTTACAGGCTTCTATCAGGTTTACTCTCAGCCTCCACCGTTCCAGAGAAAACAACACTAGTTTGTCCAGCCTCTCCTTATAGCTCATACCCTCTAATCCAGGCAGCACCCTAGTAAATCTCTTCTGCACCCTCTCCAAAGCCTCCACATCCTTCCTGTAATGTGGCGACCAGGACTGAATGCAATACTCTAAGTGTGGCCTAACCAGTTTTATAAAGCTGCAACATGACATCCTGACTCTTGTACTTGATGCCCTGACCAATAAAAGCAAGCACGCCATACGCCTTTATTACCTCCCTATCTATTTGTGCGGCCACTTTCAGGGATCTATGGACTTGAATCCAAGATCCCTCTGTACATCAACGCTGTTGCAGGAAAGGAAGTCTGCTCTCCTTACCTGGTCTAGCCTGCACATGACTCCAGAATCACAGTAAAGTGGTTGACTGTTAACTATCCTCCGAAATGGCCTAACAAGCCACCCAGTTCAAGGACAATTAGGAAAGAGTAACAAATGCTGGCCCAGCCAGCAATGCCCACATCCCATGGAAGAATAACAAAAACAAGATGCTCATGGTTGCCCAATGGAAATTCGTACGGCATCACGGTCTAACCTGTTCCCAATGGACTGCAGAGTACAAATCCTGGAGCATGCTCTTGTAAAGGAAATTTGTTGTTCAGAATTGTATCTAACATCTGTTCTCATTGGATCTCACAGGCTGGCAAACTTCCTGCTTACCTATGGTAATGCCCCTCACACAACTACCGGCAGAATGCCCGCTGAATTGTTTCTTAGAAGGCGGATGAGAATGAGGTTTTCGCTGATGAAGTCATACTTTGCACAGTAAGAAGTAGTGAAATTAAAGATAAAGAGAGTTATGATATGACTACGGTGAGAAAAAGAAGTTTGAAGATTAAAGAAACATGAAACCAGGAAGAATCATGGAAATATGTGGCCCTCAGACATATTTGGTCTAAACGTTTGACAGCAGAAAGGTTAGCTTTGTGCATATAGATCATACTTTTCGGCAGAGGTTCACAAAGAAGAAAGTTGGGAAGAATAAAATTATAGAATCCCTCTAGTGCAGGAGGAGGCCATTTGGCCCATTGATCAGCACCGCTGATCACAATCCCACTTAGGCCCTATCCCTGCAACCCCACACATTTACCTAACTAATCCTCTAACCTATACATCCCAGGACATTAAAGGGCAATTTAGTATGGCCAATGCACCTAACCCGCACATCTTTGGACTGTGGGAGGAAACTGGAGCACCTGGAAGAAATCCACGCAGACACAGGGAGAACGTGCAAACTTCACACAGACAATGACCCTAGCCGGGAATCGAATCCAGGTCTCTGGAGCCGAGAGGCAGTAGTGCTAACCACTGAGCCACCGTGCCACCCCAAATGAGTCCAATGAATCAGATAATTAGGATCAAAGTCAAATACCAACAGTTACTTCAAAACATATCATGTTAGAACCTAGCGCAGATCCAAATCATATTCAATTAGACATGTCTAATGAAATGGATATGTGAAATGTAGGTCAAGATCAAAATCTGTCTTTGTTAAGAGAAAACATCCCCTCAGAAACAGTTCAAAATGAATCAAGATCCTTCCACAAGATCCGAAAGTTTGGACAGGAAAGGGAGGTAACGTCATCCTACATATGTTAGGAATAGGAAACCAGTGGTTGAGTTTGGTTTGTGAATAAATGAAAACAAAGAAATGTATAAAATCATATGCAGCTCAAACATACTGTAAATTTTTATTAAGGAACAATAAGTGTAATAGTGCCCTCTTATGGCCATTTGCTAATGAATGTTTATAAACTAAACTGGATTAAACTAGTTTGCTTTTGCACTTGTACTCCACGCTATCCACACGACTGATTTATTCTGCAAAGATCTTACACTAGGATCACAGACTTGTAACAAGATTTAAGCCATGTGTCTTTTTTATGTAATGTTTTACGTAAACATTTCTCAGTTTACAGGTTCTGAATATTTGCGGCTCTTTTATTCCCCACGATGTTACAGAAATTAGGCCATTATCTATGGGACAGGGATGATGTGATAAACAGACAAGATATATTTTTAGTACACAAAAATATTCACATTCTTGAACAATTCTTCCCATCTTGCACTGAACTATATATTATGGGACTCGGAATAGAATATTACATGTTGCTTCAACACAAATTGGACAAATAGCTTCCTTCAATTAATTCAAGCAAGTTATCTATTAAATAAGATAAATTAATTGAAAAAAGATTCCCAAGCTGTTTGTGGGCTAGCCATAATCTAACACAAGATAAGATACTGGAAAGACACAAATGATATAAAGGCAGATGATTGGGCAGTCTAAAAGTAGCTGAAAGTCTTGAGCCTTAACCACAATGCAATAAGTTCACCACAATATTGTTGAGATTGGATTTGTTTGAAACCTTAAAATATTGCCGTGGATTTTATTTTACCTGCCCCAAATCGAAACCATAATACTCTGACTGTTACATAATCTACTTTTTGCAAATTATGTTTTCTTTTATTCCAACCTGTTGCTGACATATTCAGTACTGGTACAATACAAATCAACTTCACTGTCTGCAAATCCCATTAATAGGAACTTGATCACTGGAAATAGAATTATACTGGGCTCAGTGAGCCAGTTGTGTAGAGTAACAGACCTATGTTTCAATCACTACATAGGAGAATCTGGAGGGGTAATAACTATTTCCAACACTTACATGGGTTTTAGAAGGGTTTAGTGTAAGACCAGGAATTTCCCCAAAAAGGAGAAAATTGGCTGCTCATGGATCCTCAAATAGAGCAACTATAACTGAGAAGAAAGGAGACCTCAGTGTAGGTTAAATAACAGCACAGGACATTAAAATAGAGAAAAATGTTTCAAACTTTTGGGAAAAAAATTATCTTCACTTGATTAGTTTCAAGCAGTCAACATATTTCACTTAAATAAGAGAAAAGTTTCCATGACAACTCATGGTTATCATGGTTAATAATGGTGATGTTATAATTACCTCAGTTTAATGGTTAGAAAAATGTTTGTTCATTTAATTTATTAGTTGCAAACCTATTATTTTAAGATCCTGTTCCGTCTAGGAGTGAAACATGTTATTACATTGTATCTCCAGGATCTGAGCTTGAAATAGAACCACGGATATTTATAGAACAGCCATTTAGCCTGAAATGTCTCTTTGTCAGAACAATGCAAACTAATCACAGAGCTCCTCTCTCCACTGTCCTGTAGAATCTGCTGCTTCAAATACTTATCGAACTTCCCCTCAAAGGCTTCAATGTGCTCTGCCTCAACACTCCTGTGTCAAAAGACACCATATCCCAAAAACTTGTTTGAAAAAGAAATGCCTAACCTATTAAACCTCCAGTCATTGGCTTCTCAACCAGAAGTAGTTGTTACATCAAAAACAGAAAATACTGAACAATCTCAGCGGGTCTGACAGCATCTGTAGAGAGAGAATAGAGCCAACATTACAAGACTGGATGACCCCTCAACAGAGTTCTGCTCTAACAAAGGGTCATCTGGACTCGAAACATCAGCTCTTTTCTCTCCTTACAGATGCTGCCAGACCTGCTGAGATTTTCCAGCATTTTCTCTTTTGGTTTCAGATTCCAACATCCACAGTAATTTGCTTTTATCCTGATTGAACTGAATGCTTGCTGGACCATTGCACAGGACAATTAAGAGTCAACCATAATGCAGTGGTTATGGAGTCACATGTGGGCCAGATCAGGGAAGGATGGCAGATTTCCTTTGCTGATAGACCTTGATGAGTTTTTACAACAATTGAAAAGGTGACACAGTGGTTAGCACTGCTGTCTCACAGCACCAGGGACCCA
This sequence comes from Mustelus asterias, assembly GCF_964213995.1. Classification (NCBI taxonomy): domain Eukaryota; kingdom Metazoa; phylum Chordata; class Chondrichthyes; order Carcharhiniformes; family Triakidae; genus Mustelus; species Mustelus asterias. The sequence goes on from NC_135816.1 coordinate 46,718,988, forward strand.
GGTTCGATTCCCGGCTTGAACTATGGGCCCCATTTTACCAAAACTTCACACCCGAAAATCGCGGTAAAGTTGGGCGTCGGGCCGATACCGCAATCTGCATCCGATTCTGAGCAGATCGCAGCTTTACTGACGCCCGAATCGGGCGGCCCGACGATTTAAATGCTTAGCATGCATTTAAATCAACTTAATGAACCACGCGCCCAACCCTACCGCCAAATCCCACTTTACCGTCTTCTGGCCCGTTCCGGATCTGCGCTTTTAGTGACCTGCAGAATAAAAGTCCGAAGCGGATTTCTATTCTACAGGGGAACCTCCGAAGCCCTCTCTGCCCTTGTGAAGTCACCATCCTCCTCGACCATCCTTCGCAGACCCCCCGCTAACCACCCCGGCAGACCCCCCCCCCCCCACCCCCACCCCCCCCGGGATTGGACCCCCCTGGGAAGCAGCCGCCCCCCCCTCCCCCCTGGGATCAGACCTCCCTGGGAGGCAGGCCCCCCTCAGCAGAGCACACCCCCAACCTAACTCGATCGCTGGTCTCCCTCCACCATCCTTCCGTTAGCAAGATAAGCTGTATGTTCCTCAGCTAGATCCACTTTGGTCAACATAAAGATGGTCCTTCTGCCTTGTGGGTCCATCTGGCTCACCAAGTCAGTTACAATACTGCGTTCAGCATCTACTGAACCATCTTGGATACAAAGGATCATGAATGGTACTGGTCGATCTTCCTGGTGCTATCAGTACTGTAATATCAGGAATGGCTGCCGACACCAAGGATATAATTTTTAGCATAGGCAAGGCTTACATGCAGAACCCTAATGCCATTGTCCTTTGTATCCAAGATGGTTCAGTAGATGCTGAACACAGTATTGTAACTGACTTGGTGAGCCAGATGGGCCCGTCACACCCCCTCTCCTCCTCCCATCCTCCCCCCCCCCCCCCCCCCCAGAGGGTGATCTGGGTCCCGCCCCCTCTCCTCCTCTCCCCTCCCCCCCCCCCGGCCCCCAGATGATCTGGATCAGAGAGCTGCTCTCTCTGCTTTTTTCTCCCTGCCCGGGCGCGCTGCTTCGGATTTTTTTTCGAACTGCGCATGCGCAGCTCAGAGCTGATCAGTCCGGCAGCGCTAAGCCCCGCCCACAGCGCGAATCAGACCGGAGCCGGCAGAAAACGTATGGGCGTGCTGGAAAGAGGATTCCAGGCTTGGATCTATTTGACGCCCAGATTCGGCACTTAGACTCAAAATGGTAAAATCAGGCCCTATGTGTGGAGCTCGCACATTCTCCCCGTGTCTGCATGAGTTTCCTCTGGGTGTTCCGGTTTCCTCCCACAGTCCGAAAGACATGCTTGGTTTGGTGCACTGGCCATGCAACATCCTCCTTCAGTGTGGCCGAACAGGCGCCGAAGTGTGGCGACTAGGGGATTTTCACAGTAACTTCATTGCAATGTTAATGTAAACCTTCTCATGACATTAATAAATAAACTTTAAACTTTAGTTTCAAAAATCAGCATTACTGTGACTAGCTTTCAATTCCAGATTTTACTAATTGAATTCAAAATTTCCCCAGCTGCTGTTGTGGCGTTTAAACACATGACCCAGAGCATTAGCCGAGGCCTCTGAATTGCTAATCCAGTGACATTATAACTATGCCACCATTTTCTCATTAAACTCCATTTATAGAACTCTAAGTGCAGTCAAAACTTATTTTTAAAATGTGTTTTATCTATTTCTGTTTTCACTTCCCATCAGCTTCGAAGGTCATATATATAATGACATAGAACTCGGCACTAGATTAGCAACATCGCTTAACTATGTCATAAGATGGCTGGCATGGAAAATTGCATAATCACAAAATGTTCTTCATATTTTAAATTAAGGCAGTGTTGGAGATATCGTGAAGGTATATGTTCAATATTGGCACTGGCTGTGCAAACTGAAAGCTTCTATTGCCTGGTTTTTAATGGGCAAAAGAAAAACCATTTATGAGCACTTTTCCCAATTTAGGCTTTGAAGTATTTTTTTCTGTAGCTTATATGATCAAAGTGGAACAAAATGTAAACAGAAATTAATTCACTGACTTTTGTTATTTCATTACAAACAAATTGCTTCTTGAAATTTTGTACTTCACCAAATCGCAGTGCCTATTTTCTTTTCAAAAGGTAGAAGTTTCCAGCTAATGTGATATTAATATCTTTCAACAATGCTCAGAAAGGAAAAGAAAAAAACGGCAGATAGGATTAAACCTATTTTCAACCTGTTTCCAAGAGTATATGTACATACAATCTTCCTGTAAGACTAAAACAATGTGGACATCTGTTTCCCAAATTAATCAAAAATGTTGTTTGACCTCAATAGTAAGATGATCAAATTATAACTTTTCTCCCTCTATTTAACAAGAAATGAATTGCAAACACTTACCATTTTCAATCTAACATCATATCCACACTGGGTATTAATGACATCCTCCTGCAAAAAATAAAATGATTAAAATGTTTCAGCGTTCCAGCAAAATATTGATATATTTCAGTAAATTACTGTAGGAGATACATTTCAGTGAATTACTTAGTTTGGTACATCTGTTTAAAAACGAGGTAACAAGCTGTCAATGATGGAACTCTTGGGCAGCATTACAGTACAAAACAGCAGTAGCTGGTCCTCAATTTGATGTCGTTGTCTACTCAGGGTCGAGAATTTCTGCCATGGGTCTTCAGGTGACTGAGCAGGCCATTTCTCAACCAATAGATCTGTGGGCACATGGGGCAGAATGTCCCATGAGATATTGGGGTACAGAGTGAAGGATTTACTTCCTTTTCTTTCTTCTCTGTTGCCAGTCTGCCTTGCTATTAAGACTCTGTAATTCAGCGCAGAATACAGTTTGATGGACAGGTTATCACCATTTCAAATGACTGGCAACAAGCTCCTTCCAATCACTAATATAAATTCTGTACTTCAAGGAGAGCTTCATAGTGTCTCTGTTGGCCGTGGGAGGTGAGAAAACTGGACCTGGCAGAGGAGACACTCGGACAATAGTGTTTGTTCAATGGTCCTCCCATTGAATCCAGAGAATACAGCGGTGGCACTTCTGATGGGATCGTCCAGGTATCACTGCAGTACAGGAACGTGGGGACAACAACTGAACACTAGGACTTCTGTTGATTTACAAGTCGTTGTTGTCAAATGCTTTCTGCCTTAGTTTTTAGAAGACTGAGCAAGCACTGGTCATGTTGGATCTCCTGGTCAATGGTGGATGCCGAGCTATGCGAAGTACTCAACATATTCCAGAGTCCCTCCTTCAACATGTATGAAAGGTGGAATATTTGGCTAACTAGGTGTGGGTTGACATGAGTTTTGCTTTGGCAACTTTCAAGTACAGTCTGCATTTCTTGTGTGCAGAATTGAGAGATTGACAATGGAATGCAAATCTGGAGCAGTGGACAACATTGTAGTCATCCGCAAGGTATGTTTGTTGTGGTCTGCTTAATTTTGACAGTTGCGACAGAGTCTTTTTAATGAACAAATTAATTCACTGACTTTTGCTATTTCATTACAAACAAATTGCTTCTTGGAATTTTATGCTTCACCAAACCGCAGTGCCTTATTTTTCCAAAAGGTAGAAGTTTCTAGCTACTGTGATATTAATATCCTTCAACAACGCTAAGAAAGGGCACCATTGGTTCTTTGATGAAGTAAAGAGCCATTGTCAGGTAGATTACAAATCGTATGGGGGCTATAACACAGCCTTGCTTTACCCCAGTCCAGATTTTGAAGGCATCTGATTCAGATCTCTCACTCAAGACAGTTGCTACATAGCATAAAGAGTATAACAGTCCAAACCTCATCCACCCAAAGATACTGCATGCAACCTACTCATAAAAGGTGAAAAAATGTAGACATTTTAAAAAATTATTTCACGGGATGTGGGCATCACTGGCGAGGCCAGTATTTACTGTCCATCGCTAACTGCCCTTGAAAAGGTGTTGGTCAGCCACCTCCTTGAACTGCTGCAGTCCTATGTGGTGTGGGGAAAAGGTCAGTGAGTTGCTGAGTACATCTTCTAAATTGCATACACTGTTACCACTGTTAGTCGGTGAAGCGAGTGAATGTTGAAGGTGGTGAATGTTGAAGGCGGTGGACTGGATGCAAATCAAGCAAGCTACTTCATCCTGGATGGCCTTGGAGTTTCTTGAGTGTTGTTGGAGCTGCATTCATCCAGGCGAGGGGAGAGTGTTCCATTACACTCTGACATGCCTGGTAGATAGCGGGCAGGCTTTGGGGAGTCAGCAGGTGGGTTACCCACCACATGATTCTCAGTATCTGACCTGCTCTTGTAGCCACGATATTTATATGGCTTGTCCAGTTCAGCTTCTGGTCAACTGTAACCCCCAGGATGTTGACATTCAGCGATGGTAATGCCATTGAATGTCAAGGGAAGATAGTTAGATTCTCTCTTGTTGGGAGATGGTCCTTGCCTGGCACATATGTGGCATGAATATTACTTGCCACTTGTTAGGGCAAGCCTGGGTATTGTCCAGATCTTTTAGACAGGGACTGCTTCAGTATCTGTGGAGTCACGGATGGTGCTGAACATTGCGCAATCATCAGCAAACATCCCAGCTCTGACCTCATGATGGAAGGCAGTCATTGATAAAACAGCTGAAGGTGGGTAGGCCTAGGACACTACATCTGAGTCTGGAATTTCCTTAAACTACATAACCAGCAAGTCCTGCCGAAATTGACATCGATCTTCCTGCTTGTAAGTGATGCCAAAATTTCTAGACAATCTCATTAACATACACTGGAGCATGTAAAAAAAAAGCAAAACTAATGAAAAACACCACAAACAATTACAGCCCTGAGGAAGAAATTAACTTAATAAAATGTGTGTTAGAAAATTGTGAATAAAATCCAGAAATATGACTAAGTTCTGATGCAACTAAAACTTTTGATTCAAATGCAGAGCCTTCATAGAACTGCTGTACATTCAGGAAATTTGAATGAGGTGCACTTTCCCACAGGGCTAGAGGAGAGCAAGGTTATGTCACTCGGCTACAGGAGCTTGGCAACAGGACGTTTCCACCACGGTTTTCCGGAATCAGAGTAATAACAGATTGAGAAGTTACAGGCAGTATTCCTACAGCTCACAATCACTGCATAATATCTCATATTTTGAGTAAGTCACAAGCACACCTTAGAATGTTACTTCTTCACAGGAAAAATATTGACCAACATGAAAGAACGCCAAGTTAAACCGATGGCAAACCCTTGTTTCTTTTGTAGTTTTATAAAATAATCACTTCAGTCTTTACCATAGTAAAACCCACGGTACACCAACATAGACGATAGTTACAGAAATACACAATTCCATGAAGTACAAACTTCTATTTAAAGTTAAGTGACTAACACTGTGCACCAGATAACATTTCTACAACTTTCAAATTTCACATTTTGTTCTTGATTCTATTTTCAAGCAAAAATGGTGTCAGAGTATCCAGTGAAGTAATTTCTGCCTCTTTTTAGTTTGTAGCAGTAAATTCTAACTCAATCTAATATGACAGATCAATTTACTGTAATGGAACACTAAAAATTTTAATTACCGACAGCATCATTAAAATGTATTAATTATTGCAATTCTTTTGTTTGACCAAAACATTTTACATCAAAACATGCATTAAGGATTCATTATCAACTGTCATGGTAGAAAGTTCAAAAACTCTGAATCTCGTAAAGACTTTTAATCCCCAATTCACTTTCCCCTTCGCGGATGCGATGTCTGTTCCACCAAGTTTAACCATAACCTACATATAGTACACTTCACAAATTTATAAAATATTCATACCGCAGGGTCTTTGATACAGCAGGAAAATGGAACGCCACAGCGCTCTCTGCTTGGGTTGAAATCTGTACAGTTAAAGTAAATATTTAGGTCCCAGTCGATGGGTCCTCGAGCACCACAGCACAACCACTAAAAATAAATGACAAAATAAAAATGAAATATCACCATTAAAGCATTAGACTGCACTGTCATCCTTGAAATATGATGGCTCTAAAGCACACTACAGATGTAAAATAAATATGGCTGTGTTAATTTCTGTCAAATATGAAACCTGATTCACACAGAAGGTACGACTCCTATTTGCCATATAGCTCCTGAGTGTTCTGGTGTTGAAAGAGTCAATTTCTTTCAATTATTTTCATCTTCTAACAGGAAAACAAGCTAGCAAAAATTTCATGCATCTTATAGCAGCTTTGCTAATGGGGCAGCACAGTGGCTAGCGCTGCTGCCACACAGCGCCAAGGACCCGGGTTCAATTCCAGTCTTGGGTGACAGTGTAAGGCTTGCACTCTCTCTCGGTGTTTGCGTGGGTTTCCTCCAGGTGTTCCTGTTTCTTCCCACACTCCAAAGATAAGCAGGTTAGGTGGATATACCATGATAAATTGCCCCTTAGTGTCCCAAGATGTAGAAGGTGTACAAAGCAGAGAAAAGGTACTCTGACAGGGCAAGGTACTCTGTCAGAGTTGGTGCAGAATCGATGGGCCAAATGGCCTCCTTCTGCACTGTAGAAATTCGATGATTCAATGAAAACAAATAATGCCCATGAACATGTGTCACATGTAAGACACTCTCGCTGTCAGGGAAAAAATATTTTATTGTAGAATGGGAAACTAATTTTTTTAAACCGTCCAATGCCCCAAACTCCAGACAGTATTTAAAGTCATTCCTCTTCTCAACAAATAATTTTTATTGCAGGTGCCTTTTTTTTAAAAAAAAAGCCTTCCATCTTTTATGGGCATTACCCCCAACCCATAAGGAAAGCAAGGGAACCTATTAAGGGAAACATGTCTCCAGAACTAACCACAATTAAAGTTAAACCATTTTTGGACACCTACTGTGGTTTAAAATGGCTTAAGTGGTTAAAGGGACATCTCAAATCTGTTTAATGAATTCTTCACAATTACAGAGCTGTAATTTCTAGCACAGTATGTGGAAAGTTGTGCTGCAAACAGCTGTTTTCTTTCACAGTACATAGCATGTGATGCCAATACTCCTTCACCTCCCCATTACCAGAGTAATTATAATTTACTAGACAACTAAAAGGAACATCTTTAAAAACTACAAGTTACAGACACCATACAGGATAACAGAAGTAGGATTTCAACATCATTGTAATATAGCGAACTGTGCCAAGACATTAATACCTCTAACAGGAAATTTCATCAAGGTCAGTGGCAGAAATGGACAAGAGTAATATAAAAGCAAAATACTACAGATGCTGGAATCTGAAACAAAAACAGAAAATGCTGGAAAATCTCAGCAGGTCTGACAGCATCTGTGGGGAGAGAATAGAGCCGAAGTTTCGAGTCTAGATGACCCTTCATCAGAGCTCTGACGAAGGGTCATCTAGACTCAAAACGTTGGCTGCATTCTCTCCCCATAGATGCTGTCAGACCTGCTGAGATTATCCAACATTTTCTGTGACAAGAATAATATAGTCTTTGTGACTTTGTTTTTTTTAAAAAAGGAAACCAAAGTTTAATCCAAGGACAGGCAATATCAGCAAAATTCTGAAAACACTGAATGAATACAGACAAAGCATTTTCCAACCCTCACCCCTTAACATCTTGTGTATATTTACTCAAAGTTGATTTGCATTATTCTAAATTCAGCTTACTTCATCAGCAAATTAACTACCAATGCAGCCCCACCTGCTTTTCTACAGAAGGCTTCACTTTTCTGAAGCATGCAATCTGTGACAGGACCCATCAAACATTTTAGATTTAACTCAAAATAATATTTTCTTTGTAATTTATTTGTCCAAAGATGTGGAGGTTAGGTGTAATGCCCATTAGTGTCCCAAGATGTGTAGGTTAGATGGATTAGCCATGGTAAGTGTGTGCGGGGTGGGGTTACAGGGATAAGGCAGGGGAGAGGGCCTCAGTAAGATAGTCTTTACATGAATTGTAACACTTTCAATTGGCAGGCATAATATAATTGAACATTAGCACTGAAACATTTTAGATGTATTTCCACATATTGCTTAACAGATACGATTTATACAGAGTTTTCTTCATGTAGTAATGCTGCACACTGTCGAATGCAAAAATTTCCATTCATATTTGCACTACAATCTTTAGCTCAAAGTTTGTATCATCATACATTTTGTATTTGGATGAATTTGTGAAAATCTTTTAAATGAAAGGCCAAATCTATTAGTACTAACTTTTTGGTTAAGAATATTGCATTAAAATTTCATTGCTTCAGAATTAAATCATTACAGATTAAAAACTGAGATTAAGAAATTGTTTGCCTTGAATATGCCTTGAAGTGCATGTGGCTAAGAACTCTTTCAGGGCTTCAAAACGTACAGAATAGCACAACAGCTGCTATTTCTTAATTTGCATTACTGAGTTATATTAAGACAAGCTACAGTATAGCATTTTCAAATGCAAAACTTGCAGTTTCACAAATTTTATACCAATCAGCTCCCACATGCATTTGATGAGTTGAAACTTCTCAATAATAACTAGGGACTCTGGTCTGAAGTTTAAATTTCAAGGTGTGCCCCAATTACCAACAGTGAATATTACAACACAATTATAACCCAAATTCAATTCAATGCATGGGTTAATTTGTAACCTGATTATAGCCAATAGAACTATGTATTTTCCCCTTTTTTCTTCCCTCTGTCTACTGAACTATGTTTAGGCCTTTAAATGAATAAGCAGATGACAAGCTCCTTAGTTTAGCCCCCTACTTTAAACAGAGAATGAACCAAAGCTAACAGCTCATATGGACCCTAAAAGTTTGAACAAGCAATTTACATGGATTTACATCTTTAAAAATTAGGAAGCGTTTCCTCTTGTTAAACTGAGAGAAAAAAACTGAACGACCCAAGCTGTGTCGTGTAGAACAAGTCCGGAAATGAAAGAGATGGGGCTAATCAAAAAGTAGTGATAACAATCTTGAATAGTCAAAAACCTGAATACTGTAAATGATGAAGAGAGAGACTGAAAGAGTTGTACAGAAAGAACTTGATGAATATAGGTTTTAAATAGTGATAAAGGGAGGATAAAGGACTCGTAAGATGGTTCATTGAAGCTTATAAATAAGAGGAAAATTTAAGAACAACTGATTCAGCAGTAATGACAAAATAAAGACTACGGAGAGATTAGAAGACAAGACCAAGACACAAAAAATTTGCCTTGTATGTAATCCAAGAATGAGAGAGGTGCGAGAAGGACATCTCAGACAGGAGAGCAGCATTCAAATCTTGGACCTGGGCGTTAGATAAGAATTGTTCAGTAAAACGTAAGTAATTGTGAAGAAAATGGAAACAGACCTTGTGTGAGGCAACTTTAGCAATGGAGCAGAAATGGGAGATCTAGTACATTTGACAATTTTGGATTAAATAACACTTGTATGACAATAACACTATTTCATGCTCCTGAAGGTCCTGGTATGGCAGATTTTGGAAAAAAGACAAAAAGCATCCCAAAAGTAAAAAATCAAGGGCAATAGGGAGGGAAGGATTTAAAACAATTATTGCTAGAGAAAGAGTACCAAGGAAACCAATGGGACTAAAGGTTGACAAGTTCCCTCAACCAATGGCCTGCATACTAAGGAGTAACTGCCGAGATAGTGGGTGCATTGGTTGCAATCTTACAAAATTTCCTAGATCTGGAAAGTCCCAGTGGTTTGGAAAACCAGAACTGTAATGCCCTTATTCAAGGAAGAGGAAGACAGAGAGCAGGAACTATATGCAGCTAGCCCAACTTTTGTCACTGGGAAAATGCTGAAATCCATTAATAAGGAGGTAGTAGCAGGACATTTAGAAAATAATCAAACAGTCCATATGGTTTTATGAAAGGGAAATTTATTTAGAGTTCTTTGAGAATGTGGTAGATAAAGGGGAACCAATAGACTCAAGTATATTTGGATTTCCAAAAGGCATTCAATAAGGTGGCACATAAAAGGTTCTTGCACAAGTGAACGGCTTATGGTATTGGGGATAATATACTCACACAAATATAAGATTGGTTAAGAAACAGGGAAAAGTCGGAATAAGTCGGTAATTTGCAGGTTGGCAATTATTTTCCATTTGGGTGGCACAGTGGCTAGCACTGTTGCCTCACAGCTCCATGGACCCAGGTTGAATTCCGGCCTTGGATGACTGTCTGCGTGGAGCTTGCACGTTTTCTCTGTGTAAAACGCTCCAGCTTCCTCCCACAATCCAAAGGTATGCAGATTATATGGATTGGCCATGTTAAATTGCCCCTTAAATGTGTATGTTAGAGGATTAGCAGGGTAAATGTGCAAGGTTACAGGGATAGGGTAAAATGTCCTTTGAGAGTCGGTGCAGACTCGATGGGCAGAATGGCTTCTTCCGCACTGTAGAGATTCTATGATCTGCATCTACAACTGAGAAAGGCATGAGTAGTCATCAAACCAATTTCAAAACAATTCCTATGCTGTCAGCATTCATGCCATGAAGGATTATATAAACTATACTACATTACGGTGAAATTACTGCCTCCTGTATGTAACCATGTTACTTTAGGTCCCCTTTTGCTAAAGTTTGTGAAATTATTTACCAATGTTACCCTGTTAGTACACAGATGATTCAATTTACTTACATATTCTTGTGCAAAATCAATAAGGTTTTGAAGATCTATGTCATCCCTATAAGCTTGAACATTTTTGTTGATAAATAAATTGAGCTGGTCCTTGATCCAGTCCTTGAAGACAAATGCTAGTATCCCCGTCGTCAACTCCAAGAAGAAAATTAGACCCAAAAATACTGAAAACTGAAAAATAAAATTAATAGAATTCGCCTTACACCAACATAACGCAAATATAGAAGTGTGGCATGTTTTCTCAGTTGGTACAACATATTTCCATATTTAAATTTTCAAAACATCAGAACATCTGTATTTTTTTATATATCAAATATATTAAAAATAAATTGTTGGTTATAATATTACTGGGAGAGAAAATCAACATTTGGTGTTTCTTCCCCATATTAACTGCACCAAAATCCTCCTCCCTCGCTTGCTGTCCCTTCCTCTCTTATTTCCCATGTTAATCTTGGAAATGGTGAAATTATCACAAATCCAATTTAAAAGTATATTGTTAACTGAAAAAAATGTAAACTGAAAAATAATCCACAATTTATTTAAAACGTTGCACCTTTACTCTTAACATGCTTTTTCAAAAATTTATAAACTTCTAGTCAATGCAGGAATTGTGGCAAAATGGGTCACATTGCAAAAGCTTATTGGGCTAGATCAGAAATCCCTGAGAAGAATATTCAGGAGAAGAATCTGGGTACCTTCAAGAAGAAGAGCAAGCTGTAACATGGAATAAAAGAATTATGACTGTGAAGAAGATAATGTCCAGCGAAATGAAGAGCTCAGACTCAGAACGTCTTATCCATAAAGTGTGAATCATAGATTCTGGGTGATTCCGAAGTTAAGTGGACAACCATCAGGATGAAGCTTGATACTGGTGCTGCTGTATCTTTAATTCCTGAGACTAGATACCAACAAAAGTTGAAGCATCTTCCTTTAAAACCAGCTGATGTTATTTTAAGGACAAACAAGAAAGAGATCGTGCTGCTAACAGGTTATATCATGGTCAACGTAGAGTTCAGTTGACAAACAGCAGATTTGCCTCTCCATGTGGTCCGGTGGTAATTTTTATTTGGGATTTCTATTTGGGAGATCATGGTTGAAGATAAAGCTTAACTCAAATGCTGTCATGCTATGTCTTTTGCCTGCATGCCTGGGTGTTTGAAATACTAACACCCAAGAAAGTTAGTAAAGTGTTTTCAAATCTTACTACTTTCAAGATTTTAATCAGAAACTACTCTCATGTGCAAGTTCCCATGCCTTCATATGGCCTAAGTTTGTCTCAAGAGTTTTCAGCAACATGACTAGAAAAACAGCAAACCATATCCAGTAACCAAATAACTTTAGGTGCTGGATTTACAGTGTCTTGAGAAGTCGTCCAATTTTGAAAACAGGGAAAAATCACAAACATGTAACGGTCACACAGTTACATACTTGCAGTAGATATTCTTAGCTCAAGTGTACAAAATTACAAAACTATTTCAACTCTTAAAAGCTAAGTTAGCCATTGTAAATAAGTTGGACACAATTGGTCTGCATTTCCTTAAATATCTTACCAAATTGACCAGTTTCTTATAAAATTTTAAACTACACTAGCTTCCAATTCAGACAAAATTAATCTGTGGTTAGTGCAGACAGGTATTACTGTGCTGTCCTGGATTTTGAATTCCCCACCAGTCAAACTGAAAAAGGAATTGTGAATCCCATACATAGAAACCATCAGACGACAAGAAGTTTGGATTATTGACTTCACGAAACGTACTACACGATCAAAATAAGTTTGGTACAGGAATTTGAATTGCAATGGGAGCTTTTAATTGTTTATGTGCTTTGAATAGGTATAAGGGAATAGCCATTAAATGAAAACTAGGGAAAAAAAACATCGTTTTTGTCAGAAGCAGTTTAACGACAAATAGTTAAGCAATGATTTCTACAACACATGGAGCCAAAGGGAGTATTGCTGAATGTCTCCTTGATGCATTTGGATTGTAGCATTCACAGCCATAATGGTCAAATCATGTACGCATATATTGCCAGAATCAGTTGGCTTCTGCAGTCGCCAAAAATTATTACCGCCCCTTTTGAAATCTGTTAATAATGTTCTTGAATACAATTCCAAACCATTTTCCATTTTTTGAGCAAAAACATAAACTATTCAAATTTCATAAACCATTCAATAATTATTTGACGGAATTCCAACATGCACTATTTTGGTTTGTTTTCGAACTTACTGAATTTACAAAAAAATTTCAATCACCATTTAAAAGTGAGAAAATACTTAACACACAATTGTTGTTTCAGGAACTGTTGAGGAACTTAATTATAACTGCAACAGAACTTAATAAACAATCTATTTTGTAATTTTCCAACACATTAACAGGAATGTAAATATACTTACAAACTTCAACAGGAATGTGTTCTCACGAAGTGCACCAATACAGCCAGCAAATCCAAGAATGAACATCACTCCACCTACCACAATGAACAACCACACTGGGTCAAACCCTCCCAGATCTGTAATAGAAGAAATGTTTGAAAGCACACCCTGAAAGAGAAAATATTGCACAGCATTAGAATTAGTCAAATATACAGTAACATTCTAACTAGCTTCCTATTATTATACAGTGCTCTAAGAATTCCTTTCCAAGAAGCAAAAAAAGGAGAATCAGGTGAGCCACTAAGGAACAGTCAGGATAAAATCACAGGCAGCAATTGCAAAATCAGAGGAATATGAAAACATTACTTTGCTTCCAGGAAGGCAGAACAGAAACAGGCCTGTGAGAGAGAGAAGCGCGCGCGCGAGGGGGAGAGAGGGAGAAGCGCGCGCGAGACGGGGAGAGAGGGAGAAGCGCGCGCGAGAGAGGGGGAGAGAGAGAAGCGTGCGCGAGTGAGAGGGGGAGAGAGAGAAGCGCACGCGAGAGAGAGGGGGAGAGAGAGAAGCGCGCGAGAGAGGGGGAGAGAGAAGAGCGCGCGCGAGAGAGGGGGAGAGAGAAGTGCGCACGAGAGGGGGAGAGAGAAGCGCGCACGAGAGGGGGAGAGAGTGAAGAGCGTGCGCGAGAGAGGGGGAGAGAGAGAAGCGGGAGGGGGGGGAGAGAGAGAAGAGCCCGCGCGAGAGAGGGGGAGAGAGAGAAGCGCGCGCGCGAGAGAGGGGGAGAGAAGCGCGCGCGCGAGAGAGGGGGAGAGAGAGAACCGCGCGCGCGAGAGAGAGTGGGAGAGAGAGAAGCGCGCGCGAGAGAGGGGGAGAGAGAAGAGCGCGCGCGAGGGGGGGGGGGGAGAGAGAAGCGCGCACGAGATGGGGAGAGAGAGAAGCGCGCACGAGATGGGGAGAGAGAGAGAGAGCGCGCGCGAGAGCGGGGGAGAGTGAGAAGCATGCGTGCGCGCGAGAGGGTGAGAGTGAGAAGCGCGCGTGTGCGCGAGACGGGGAGAGACGGAAGCGCGCGAGAGGGGGAGGAAGAGAAGAGGGGGAGAGTGAGAAGCGCGTGAGGGGGGGGAAGAGAGAGAGAAGCGCGCGAGAGGGGGAGAGATAAGCACGCGCACGAGAGAGAGAGAAGCGCTTGCGCGTGCAAGAGAGGGGGAGGGAGAGAAGCGCGCGCGTGAGAGAGGTGGAGAGAAGCGCGAGAGAGGGGGAGAGAGAGAACCACGCGCACGAGAGGGGGAGGGAGAGAAGCGGCGCGCACGCACGAGAGGGGGGGAGAGAAGCGCGCGTGCGCGCGAGAGGGGGAGAGAGGGAAGCGCGCGAAAGGGGGAGGAAGAGAAGAGCGTGCGAGCAAGAGGGGGAGAGTGAGAAGCGCGTGGGGGGGGAAGAGAGAGAGAAGCGCGCGAGAGGGGGAGAGAGAAGCGCGCGCACGAGAGAGAGAGAGAAGCGCTTGTGCGCGCGTGAGAGAGGGGGAGGAATAGAAGCGCGCGCGTGAGAGAGGTGGAGAGAGAGAAGCGCGAGAGAGGGGAGAGAGAGAACCACGCACACGAGAGGGGCGAGGGAGAGAAGCGGCGCGCGCGGACGAGAGGGGCGAGGGAGAGAAGCGGCGCGCGCGGACGAGAGGGGCGAGGGAGAGAAGCGGCGCGCGCGGACGAGAGGGGCGAGGGAGAGAAGCGGCGCGCGCGAGAGGGGCGAGGGAGAGAAGCGCGCGCGCGAGAGGGGCGAGGGAGAGAAGCGCGCGCGCGCGAGAGGGGCGAGGGAGAGAAGCGCGCGCGCGAGAGGGGCGAGGGAGAGAAGCGCGCGCGCGCGAGAGGGGCGAGGGAGAGAAGCGCGCGCGCGCGAGAGGGGCGAGGGAGAGAAGCGCGCGCGCGCGAGAGGGGCGAGGGAGAGAAGCGCGCGCGCTCGAGAGAGAGAAGCGCGCGCGCGCGAGAGGGGCGAGGGAGAGAAGCGCGCGCGCGCGAGAGGGGCGAGGGAGAGAAGCGCGCGCGCGCGAGAGGGGCGAGGGAGAGAAGCGCGCGCGCGCGAGAGGGGCGAGGGAGAGAAGCGCGCGAGAGGGGCGAGGGAGAGAAGCGCGCGCGCGAGAGGGGCGAGGGAGAGAAGCGCACGAGAGGGGCAAGGGAGAGAAGCGCGCGCGCGCGAGAGGGGCGAGGGAGAGAAGCGCGCACGCGCGCGAGAGGGGCGAGGGAGAGAAGCGCGCGCGCGCGAGAGGGGCGAGGGAGAGAAGCGCGCGCGCGCGAGAGGGGCGAGGGAGAGAAGCGCGCGCGCGCGAGAGGGGCGAGGGAGAGAAGCGCGCGCGCGCGAGAGGGGCGAGGGAGAGAAGCGCGCGAGAGGGGCAAGGGAGAGAAGCGCGCGCGCGAGAGGGGCGAGGGAGAGAAGCGCGCGAGAGGGGCAAGGGAGAGAAGCGCGCGCGCGCGAGAGGGGCGAGGGAGAGAAGCGCGCGCGCGCGCGAGAGGGGCGAGGGAGAGAAGCGCGCGCGCGCGCGAGAGGGGCGAGGGAGAGAAGCGCGCGCGCGCGAGAAGGGGCGAGGGAGAGAAGCGCGCGCGCGCGAGAGGGGCGAGGGAGAGAAGCGCGCGCGCGCGAGAGGGGCGAGGGAGAGAAGCGCGCGAGAGGGGCGAGGGAGAGAAGCGCGCGCGCGAGAGGGGCGAGGGAGAGAAGCGCGCGAGAGGGGCAAGGGAGAGAAGCGCGCGCGCGCGAGAGGGGCGAGGGAGAGAAGCGCGCGCGCGCGCGAGAGGGGCGAGGGAGAGAAGCGCGCGCGCGCGCGAGAGGGGCGAGGGAGAGAAGCGCGCGCGCGCGAGAGGGGCGAGGGAGAGAAGCGCGCGCGCGCGAGGGGCGAGGGAGAGAAGCGCGCGCGCGCGAGAGGGGCGAGGGAGAGAAGCGCGCGCGCGCGAGAGGGGCGAGGGAGAGAAGCGCGCGGCGCGAGAGGGGCGAGGGAGAGAAGCGCGCGCGCGCGAGAGGGGCGAGGGAGAGAAGCGCGCGCGCGCGAGAGGGGCGAGGGAGAGAAGCGCGCGAGAGGGGCGAGGGAGAGAGCGCGCGAGAGGGGCGAGGGAGAGAAGCGCGCGCGCGAGAGGGGCGAGGGAGAGAAGCGCGCGAGAGGGGCAAGGGAGAGAAGCGCGCGCGCGCGCGAGAGGGGCGAGGGAGAGAAGCGCGCGCGAGAGGGGCGAGGGAGAGAAGCGCGCCGCGCGAGAGGGGCGAGGGAGAGAAGCGCGCGCGCGCGAGAGGGGCGAGGGAGAGAAGCGCGCGCGCGCGAGAGGGGCGAGGGAGAGAAGCGCGCGCGCGCGAGAGGGGCGAGGGAGAGAAGCGCGGGGGCGAGAGGGGCGAGGGAGAGAAGCGCGCGCGCGCGAGAGGGGCGAGGGAGAGAAGCGCGCGCGCGCGAGAGGGGCGAGGGAGAGAAGCGCGCGCGCGCGAGAGGGGCGAGGGAGAGAAGCGCGCGCGCGCGAGAGGGGCGAGGGAGAGAAGCGCGCGCGCGCGAGAGGGGCGAGGGAGAGAAGCGCGCGCGCGCGAGAGGGGCGAGGGAGAGAAGCGCGCGCGCGCGAGAGGGGCGAGGGAGAGAAGCGCGCGCGCGCGAGAGGGGCGAGGGAGAGAAGCGCGCGCGCGCGAGAGGGGCGAGGGAGAGAAGCGCGCGCGCGCGAGAGGGGCAAGGGAGAGAAGCGCGCGCGTGCGAGAGGGGCGAGGGAGAGAAGCGCGCGCGAGGGGCGAGGGAGAGAAGCGCGCGAGAGGGGCGAGGGAGGAAGCGCGCGAGAGAGGGGCGAGGGAGAGAAGCGCGCGAGAGGGGCGAGGGAGAGAAGCGCCGCGCGCGAGAGGGGCGAGGAGAGAAGCGCCGCGCGAGAGGGGCGAGGGAGAGAAGCGCGCGCGCGCGAGAGGGGCGAGGGAGAGAAGCGCGCGCGCGAGCGGGGCGAGGGAGAGAAGCGCGCGCGCGCGAGAGGGGCGAGGGAGAGAAGCGCGCGCGAGAGGGGCGAGGGAGAGAAGCGCGCGCGCGCGAGAGGGGCGAGGGAGAGAAGCGCGCGCGAGAGGGGCGAGGGAGAGAAGCGCGCGCGCGCGCGAGAGGGGCGAGGGAGAGAAGCGCGCGCGCGCGAGAGGGGCGAGGGAGAGAAGCGGCGCGCGCGCGAGAGGGGCGAGGGAGAGAAGCGCCCGCGCGAGAGGGGCGAGGGAGAGAAGCGCGCGAGAGGGGCGAGGGAGAGAAGCGCGCGAGAGGGGCGAGGGAGAGAAGCGCGCGGAGAGGGGGCGAGGGAGAGAAGCGCGCGCGCGCGAGAGGGGCGAGGGAGAGAAGCGCGCGCGCGCGAGAG